>NW_011495035.1:1579838-1640107 GCF_000754665.1 Bison bison bison | reverse complement strand
TGGTTCAGTTCAGTTCACTTCACTCGCTCAGTTGCGTCCGACTCTCTACAACCCCATGGACTGCAGAACACCAGGCCTCCCTGTCCATCACCAACTCCTGGAGTTGACTCAAACACATGTCCATTGAGTTGGTGATGCCATCCAACCATCTCTTCCTCTGTCGTTCCCTTCTCTTCCTGCCCCCAATCCCTCCCAGCATCAGGATCTTTTCCAATGAGTCATCACTTCGCATCAGGCAGCCACAATATTGGACTTTCAGCTTCAACATCAGTCCTTCCAATGAACACCCAGAACTGATTTCCTTTAGGATGGACTGGTTGGATCTCCTTGCAGTCCAAGGGACTCTCAAGAGTCTTCTTCAACACCACAGTTCAAAAGCATCAATTCTTTTGCACTCGGCTTTCTTTATAGTCCAACTCTTACATCCATACATGACCACTGGAAAAACCATAGCCTTGGCTAGATGGACCTCTGTTGCCAAAGTAATGTCTCTGCTTTTGAATATGCTATCTAGGTTGGTCACAACTTTCTTTCCAAGGAGTGAGCGTCTTTTAATTTCATGGCTGCAGTCACCATCTGCAGTGATTTTGGAGCCCAGAAAAATAAAGTCTGACAGTTTCCACTGTTTCCCCATCTATTTCCCATGAATGATGGGACCGGATGCTTTGAGCTTAGTGTTTTGAATGTTGAATTTTTCACTCTCTTCTTTCACTTTCATCAAGAGGCTCTTCAGTTCCTCTTCACTTTCTGCTTTAAGGGTGGTGTCATGTGCATATCTGAGGTTATTGATATTTCTCTCGGCAATCTTGATTCCAGCTTGTGCTTCTTCCAGCATTTTGCATGATGTACTCTGCATATAATTTAAATAACCAGGATGACAATATACAGCCTTGACCCTTGACGTACTCCTTTTCCTATTTGGAACTAGTCTGTTGTTCCACGTCCAGTTCTCACTGTTGCTTCCTGACCTGCATACAGGTTTCTCAAGAGGCAGGTCAGGTGGTCTGGTATTCCCATCTCTTTCAGAATTTTCCACAGTTTATTGTGATCCACACAGTCAAAGGCTTTGGCATAGTCAATAAAGCAGAAGTAGATGTTTTTCTGGAACTCTCTTGCTTTTTTGATGATCCAGCAGATGTTGGCCATTTGATCTCTGGTTCCTCTG
The DNA here is from genome assembly GCF_000754665.1 of Bison bison bison. Lineage (NCBI taxonomy): Eukaryota > Metazoa > Chordata > Mammalia > Artiodactyla > Bovidae > Bison > Bison bison. Next base: position 1,638,942 of record NW_011495035.1, on the reverse strand, counting down.
CCTTTTCTAAAACCAGCTTGAACATCTGGAAGTTCACGGTTCACGTATTGCTGAGGCCTGGCTTGGGGAATTTTGAGCATTACTTTACTAGTGTGTGAGATGAGTACAATTGTGTGGTAATTTGTGCATTCTTTGGCATTTTCTTTCTTTGGGACTGGAATGAAAACTGACCTTTCCAGTCCCGTGGCCACTGCTGAGTTTTCCAAATTTGCTGGCATATTGAGTGCAGTACTTTCACAGCATCATTATTTAGGATTTGGAATAGTTCAACTGGAATTCCATCACCTCCACTAGCTTTGTTCATAGTGATGCTTCCTAAGGCCCACTTGACTTCACATTCCAGGATGTCTGGCTCTGGGTGAGTGATCATACCATTGTGATTATCTGGGTTGTGAAGATCTTTTTTGTACAGTTCTTCTGTGTATTCTTGCCACCTCTTCTTAATATCTTCTGCTTCTGTTAGGTCCATACCATTTCTGTCCTTTATCGAGCCCATCTTTGCATGAAATGTTCCCTTGGTATCTCTCTTTTTCTTGAAGAGATCTCTAGTCTTTCCCATTCTGTTGTTTTCCTCTGTTTCTTTGTCCTGATCGCTGAGGAAGGCTTTCTTATCTCTCCTTGCTATACTTTGGAACTCTGCATTCAAATGGGTATATCTTTCCTTTTCTCCTTTGCTTTTCACTTTTCTTTTCTTTTCAAAGCTATTTGAAAGGCCTCCTCAGACAGCCATTTTGCTTTTTTGAATTTCTTTTTCTTGGGGATGGTCTTGCTCTGTGTCTCCTGTACAATGTCATGAACCTCTGTCCATAGTTCATCAGGCACTCTGTCTATCAGATCTAGTCCCTTAAATCTATTTCTCACTTCCACTGTATAATCATAACGGATTTGATTTAGGTAATTCCTGAATGGTCTAGTGGTTTTCCCCACTTTCTTCAATTTAAGTCTGAATTTGGCAATAAGAAGTTCATGGTCTGAGCCACAGTCAGCTCCCATGTCACTGGTAGGTACAAATGAACCAATTCACAAAAAAGAAATAGATTCACTGATGTAGAAAACAAATTTATGATTACCAGAGTATAATGGAGGGGAGGGATAAATTGAGAGATTGGGATTGACATGTATCAGTTTAGTCGCTCAGTCGTGTCCAACTCTTTGTGACCCCATGGGCTGCAGCACACCAGGCTTCCCCGTCCATCACCAACTCCCAGAGCTTACTCAAACTCATGTCCATAGAGTTGGTGATGCCATCCAACCATCTCATCCTTTGTCCTCCCCTTCTCTTCCTGCCTCCAATCTTTCGCAGCATCAGGATCTTTTCCAATGAGTCAGTTCTTCGCATCAGGTGGCCAAAGTATTGGAACTTCAGCATCAGTCCTTCCAATGAATATTCAGGACTGATTTCCTTTAGGATTGACTGGTTGGATCTCCTTGCAGTCCAAGGGACTCTCAAGAGTCTTCTGCAACACCACAGTTCAAAAGTATCAATTCTTCGGTGCTCAGCTTTCTTTATGGCCCAACTGCCACATCCATACATGACTACTAGAAAAACCATAGCTTTGACTAGATGGACCTTTGTCAGCAAACTAATGTCTCTGCTTTTTAATATGCTGTCTAGGTTGGTCATAGCTTGTCTTCCAAGGAGCAAGTGTCTTTTAATATCTTGGCTGAAGTCACCATCTGCAGTGATTTTGGAGCCCAAGATAATAAATCCTCACTCTTTCCATTGTTTGCCCATCTATTTGCCATGAACTGATGAATCTGATGCCATGATCTTAGTTTTTTGATGTTGAGTTTTAAGACAGCTTTTTCACTCTCCTCTTTCACTTTCATCAAGAGGCTCTTTAGTTCTTCTTTGCTTTCTGCCATAAGGGTGGTGTCATCTGCATATCTGAGGTTATTGATATTTCTCCTGACAATCTTGATTTCAGCCTATAATTTATCCAGCCTGGCATTTCACACTGACATATATACACTACTATTAGTTTAGTTTAGTTTAGTCACTCAGTCATGTCCAACTCTTTGCGACCCCATGGACTGCAGCATGCCTGGCCTCCCTGTCCATCACCAATTCCCGGAGCTTACTCAAACTCACGTCCATCGAGTTGGTGATGCCATCCAACCATCTCATCCTTTGTCCTCCCCTTCTCAACGTGAGTTGACTCATGATCAATTCCCGGAGCTTACTCAAACTCATGTCCATCGAGTCGTTGATGCCATCCAACCATCTCATCCTCTGTCGTCCCCTTCTCCTCCCGCCTTCAATCTTTCCCAGCATCAGGGTCTTTTCAAATGAGTCAGTTCTTTCCATCAGGTGGCCAAAGTATTGGAGTTTCAGCTTCAATATCAGTCTTTCCAATGAACATTCAGGACTGATTTCCTTTAGGATGGACTGGTTGGATCTCCTTGCAGCATACACTACTATATATAAAATAAATAACTAATAACGACCTACTGTATAGCTAATGAAACTCTACTCAATACTCTGCAATGACCTATATGGGATAAGAATCTTAAAAAAGGTGGATATATGTATAAGTATGACTGATTCACTTTACTGTACACCTGAATCTAACATAACACTATTAATCAACTATGCTCCAATGACATTTTTTTAAAAAAGGAGAAAATGGAATGGCAGAGAAAGTTAATTCATTTCTCAAGCAACTCTTTTATAGGTTAAATTTTAATCTAGATTTAAATTGCTTACAAACATAACTCTGATTAAATATAAGATAATAAAGAACAAAAGAAAGAATAAAATAAATTCCCAGTAATCCAAAGTATGCAAACCAAATTCATTTCTTAAGTACACTCTAAAACACACATATACACAATTTCTTAAACCCTACACGCTCTCTAAAAATTTTAGCTTGATGAATATCTTAGAGTTAACTGAAGAAATAATTTAAAATGAATGATGATATATTCTGGGACTTGAAGAAAAAACGATAGTAATATCAGTGACTTAGAATTTCAAACCATGGTAAAATACTTCTTCTGTTCTATACATACCCCAGTAGAAAAATACCATTCTCTCCCACCCAAGGCACTAGTCATAACTGCATGACAGTCCAGAAAGTTAGCATCTAATTTAAAATTTTATTTAGCTTCATCCTACATGGTTATTCTTGTAAAAAGTTAAGATTTCATCTTTTTTTTTTTTTAATTCTGCTTTTCTGGACTGAAGTTACTAAGTAGTTTTATGTATGTACAAGAAATTTTAGCCTGATTTATGAGTATATTTGTAAGTGATCGATTATATTACATAACCACAGACTATCCCAGTTTGTCAGACCATTTAGAGGAAAACCTTGAAACAGCTGTTCATACTTGTAACATGAATAGTGTGTCACATGCTAAAATTTTAAACATTTGTCTCATATTTCTTAGATTTTAAGGTTTCTAAAAATCCAAATCATGAAAGTCTGTTTCTGAGTACAATGTAGTAGGTTACTGCAGGTGCGTATTTGCACTGACAATGAAACAAAGCTGGGTAAACTTCAATAGTCACATTTTCATATGCATCGGCAAGCAACACAAACTAGATTGAGGAGAACTAGTAGGTGACGAGTTAATAAGTTAGATGAGTGTTTTGTTTTGTTTTTCCTTGTGGATATTTGTCATTCTTGGCACAGGATGAGATGCTGTTGCAAGTAGATGGTATTACAGAGAGAGGGAGAGAAAGCAAAGTTCTCAGTGGTAGAGGAAACCAAGAAAAATAGTGTGCAGACCTGAGGTCCTTCAAATAGACAACCCCTTTCTACGTGAACTCATCAATCTATGAATGTGTGAAAGATTAAAGAAACAGATCAAAAGATTCCAAAAGGAAAAATGAAAAATTCCACAATCTTGCAGACTTAACCTGGTGGAGAAGGCCTGAAAATAAATTGAGCAACAAAAGAGAAACCTAAAAGGAGGGATGGATTAGGATAAAAAATTGACAGCTCATGTTACTTGCATCCGCTTACTGATTCTAGAAGCTGAGGGATGAGGGATAAGGGGGATGAAAACTCTATGATTTTTTGATATTTGTGTAAGACTGACACATAAGGTTGGATGCTTAGAGTCCTCCTTCACATGACCTTAATACATTTACTACATTTTGAAGCTGCATGGGATAAATGATCAAAAAAAAAAAACAAGCTGTAAGTAAGTTTGCAAAAGTTCCAGCTGAGCCCTAATACAGCACAGTCCTTGCTTTCATTGAGACAATCCGCTCCTTACACTATCTGCTTATGGAGACTTCTTTTGTAGAAATTAACAAGTGGTGTCTCTCTAGTTTTTTATACACAATGTCTTACACATAGTAAAAAATGATTAAACACAAGAAGTGGAATGGCCATCATCAACAACCACAAGCAAAAAAAGACAATAGAAACAAACCCACAGATAATCCAGATGTGGACATTAGCCATCCAAGTCTTTAAAATAGCTATGATTTATTTGCTCAAAGAAATAGAGAAAAAGACAGACAAAAGGAAGTGTGAAGAAGTTAAAAATACATAGTTGACTTTTTTTTAATTGACACTAATGAATAGTTTGGCATTAAAAATACAATATCTGAATTTAGGAACCTAAGTGGAGAGGTTTAACAAAGTAGAAGACTGGATTGGTTAAACTAATGACAGGTCAGTAAAAGATATTCAACTGAAACTCAAAGGAAAAAGTGGGGAAAGAAGAAAAAAGAGCAAAAGAGACATGTAAGACTATTCCATGTGGAACTAAGTCCCAGAAGAGGAGGAAGAAAGACAATGGGAAAGTTCCCCAAAAATATGAGATATCAACGTAAGTATTCAAGAAGCTTAGAGAATCCTAAACAGATTTTTAAAATCCAACAGACTGTAAGAATAAAATACAGCAGGATCATACTCCAGCCAGCTGTGTGTATCTTGTGAGTTGTAGCCATCCGACTACAGAAAGGATGCTGAAAAACCTTTGTTGAAGTAGTTAGTTCCTGTGTAGCCTCAGACTACTACCGTTATTTTTTCAAATATTTCTGTAGAAATTTCACAACACGATCAAACCTATGAATCTAGAATTGTGAATGTTCTTATGAAAAGGAACCTTAGGACTCCTCCAGTAAATAGTTTTAAATTGAACTTTGCTGATTCCCAAGGCTTTGATTTAGCTCCATTAGAGAGGACCATAATGGGAAAGAAAGATACTGTACAGGAGAACTCTGGGGCACCCATCCCTGCTTTATACAAAGTTTCCCTGCTTTTATCTGTTTTACTGGTTTGCACTCACATTTTACTTGAAAAAGTTCTTCATATAAAAAAGGACTGTGGAATCATGAATCTATTGCATGTTCCCCCACCCTTATACAAAACGGACAATAAAATTGAGGCTTGGAGATACAGTGTGACCTTCCCAAGGTTACATCGCTAATTAATGGCAGAACAGGGACCAGCCTAAATGTCTCCCGAATTCTGTGTTCATGGCCTTTTCTGATACATCATACCACTTATCCTCACCTAAGAATTTATGCAGAAAAGGGTAGTTTTGCAACATAATCATTAAGACCATGGTACTTTCCACCATATATTTGAATATTTGTTCTGAACTATAAACCCATTATTGTGCTTTCACTGGAAAGCAGACAATTTCATCTCATTGTTACTTCTACCATTCTTCTCTGTTGCCATAACCTGTCTCTTTTATCCTCCACGTTATCCTGTTCTTGCTTGAATGATGCAGCCATAACCTTGTGCCATATGGATAAGTTATGACCATCTTAATTCATGGTAATAATTCCTGATCTCACTTTAAGTTTCAAGTATAGTTCAAGATCTGCTACAGAGGATGAGATGGTTGGATGGCGTCACCGACTCAATGGACAAGAGTTCAAGCAAACTCCAGGAGACAGTGAAGCCTGGTGTGCTGTAGTCCATGGGGTTGCATAGTCAGACACAACTTAACTACTGAACAAGACCTGCTTATTCTAAACCTTTTCTGAAAGGCATCATAGGGTGGTCATTAATCACTTAAAATTTCCCTAGCATTAAGCATTTTTTGTATTTTCCCTTATATTGTCTTAAAATAGCACGTATTTTTAAAAATCAATTACATAGGCACAATAAATATTTGGGCAAAATTTAAAACACAAAAGAATACAGAGTGATAAAAAAGGTTGCCATCCCATCCCTGTTTTCTAGACAATGAATTCATCTCATCAAGGATAGCAAATCTTCTTGTTTGCACCTCTAGTGATAGTCTAAACATATGGAAGCATATACGTATATATTTTACTCTTTCTTAAAACACAAATGGGAGTATACTACAACACTGATCTGCACCTTGCTATTTTCATTTAACAATATTTTTAGATGTAACTTCTTATTTGTACTCACAGGAGTGCTTCATTTTTCCACTGGCCGCATAGAACTCCACCGTCTGAATGTACTGAAACACACATTTACTGCATTTTCTATACGGAGTGTTTTCATTTTTTTTATAAAGCAACTATGCTGCAGTAAGTAACCTGCATTTTGCTCATATGTGAGAATGCCCCAAAATGAAATTATGTGCATTTTGGGGCCATGCTGTGCTTAGTCGCCTGGTTGTGTCTGACTCTTTGTGACCCCGTGGACTGCAGCCCACCAGGTTCCTCTGTCCATGTGGATTCTCCAGGCAAGAATACTGGAGTGGGATCTTCCCAACCCAGGAATCGAACCGATACTGCTAACTGTTTTCCAAGAAGATCATAAATTATTTTCCACTCTTACAATGCTGATAACAATTTATACTTAAACTCTTCCTAACAAGTTAGTCATGAAACAAACAAAAAAATTTTTTACCAGTTTGCTAAATGGTATCTTATTAAATGATCATCTCATAGAGGCCTTTGTTTCATAAAAGCTCATCTATGTTAAACATTTTACTGCCAGTTGTATTTCCTTTTCTTTTGTCCATTTTCCTATTATGTTATAGATTTTGAAATTAGTTTGAAAGAATATTATATCTATTAAAAGTTAATCCTTTGCTGTGATATAAGAAAATTTTTTTGTCTTTTGACATTTTTTATGCTACTCTTTCATTGTGTAGATTTTTTTATGTTTATGAATCAGATTTTATCATTTTAAAACCTGGATTCTGAGTTTTTGGTCATACACAGGAACGCCTTCCCCTCTCTAAGATTATATCAATATTTTAAAAAGTCCTTGTTTTCTTGAGTGTTTTATTGATTTCATTTTGCAAGTTTTAGTCTGATAAATTTAGAATTTATTTTACTATAAGCTATAAGATAGGGATACAGATTTATCTTTTCTAGTCACTGTACCTAATTTTAAAATATATCCTCTATTTTAACATGACTTTTCTAACAGAATTTTAACTTAAGGTCAGAGACTTTTTTTTTTTTTTTAATAACTGGCACAACACTGAGCATAGAGTTAACTCTCAGTAAAGATTCACTAAACTAAAATTGTACAGACATAATAATATGTATATTATATACAGTACCATATACAGTAGATATATGTAGTACTATAATAATCACATCTTCAATAAAATATGTGGATGTTAGATCAGTTTCATCTTGCATTTCTTCCTTTTTTAAGTAAAAATGAATGATTTAATGATCCAATCTTTTTCTTTCTAGTTTATATTGTTAGAATACTTATTATAATAAATTGATATCTTAAATGTGAATAATACATTTTATTTGTATTTGCTTTTTTCTCATCAGTATTATATATTTTAAACACAGAACATAAGTCACTGTCAACAGATCATAAAAATTAGTTAAAACCTGGAAAGTCAATTCAGGACAAAACAAATCACATAATTCTCTTAGAAAAATGTAGAAAACATTTTAAATTTTATTTCCATTCTCTTGTTACCTCTCAATAGTCTTTCTTGTATGTATACTACAAGATAGGGTTTGGAAACCGCATTAAGCAAACTTTCTGTATTATAGGAATAATAAAAAAGTCATTAAAAAAAAAACCAAACAGGCCATAATTAGAAAAATGGCTACCGGAGTTAAAAAGGAAACGATAGTGACCATAAGTTACTAATGTCTGGGACAGCAGACCCAGCACCCACCCATCAATATTTTATGTATGTTTTATTTGCCTATTTGTTTCAGAGTTCAATAAAAATTACATGTTGCTATGGAAACATGAAAAATCACAGATACCTGGTCTACTCAGAGGTATGGCTTTTCACTTTCTTAATGAAACTCACATTTCATAGGGGCTTAAGCCTTGTATTTGGTCATAACTTTCGGAAAGTGAAATTTGTCATAGAATGACCTATTAGTTATTTTTTGTAATTGTACTGATTTAGCTGAAGTGCTAGAAATAGTCCACAAAAATTAATAAATAGAAAAGCACACATCTACAGCAAGCTAAGTAAAATCTCCGTCTTCTTCAAAAGTCTGAAATTTTCTTTCTCACATATAGTCTCTAGGGGAAGGCCCACCTGTGGGTTACATAAAATTCTTTTTAAAAAGGAAAGAGAGTGATAGCTTGTTTTCACTCTGAGAGGGGGCCCAGAAGGCCAACGGAAAAAACAAAAAACAAAGCCTCACCCTTCTTGAGGAGACATATTTCAACTCTCTTGTATTTTCAGGATCCATTCCAAGGGGACCAAAATTCCATACCAAGATTTCCTGGTGCCCACCACTGGTGCAACCAGGACCTATGATGTCTGCACAAGTGTCAGAGAGGTGGAGAAATCCTTCAAATCTGTTAAATGCGGAATAAAGAGCAGAATAACTTGAATTAAATTCCTGTCCCCACTTGAAATAGACTCTGACTGTGCCTCTGTACCTGGCCCTGATTTTTGCATGAAAATATTCCTTTTGTCCCTATCTGGTGCTAGTCTTCAAAAAGGAACAGGGTTTAAAAAGCAGGAAATAATGTGAGATTTTAAGCAAACAGTTCAATATTCTTTTAGAATGCTCTCTGTATTCAAAAGCACTTTGATTTATATCTTTAGGAGTCTTTGAAACTGTACCTCTTTTAAAAGACCATCCCTGATTTTGGGTCTTTGTTCCTTTATGAGCTTTGTCCCTGATATCTAATATAGAGACCCGAGAGGCATGTTGTTAAAGGAAGGAAAAATAATTTTTAAAAGCCTGGCAAACTGTGTTAAATATGCTTTTGAAAATTAAGTTTAATATAAAGTTCAATATCACCATCGCCATTGAACGTATTGTCTGTGCCAAATAACTCTTCCGATAAAAATATCCTTTGTTTTCCTGTAATGTAATTAAAAGTGAGCCCAAAAGGGCAGCAATAAATCAAGGTGCACAAAAGCAGAAAAATATTATAATTAATATTTAACATAAGTTTTGATTGCTTTTAGAGTATTAAAAATACCAATTAGAATATATATTCAAAGTTTTCTTCCTTTCCCATTGCACAGTGTAAGGGGCTATTTTTAATTCTGGATACTACAAACCAAATAATACATAGTCCCTAATTAAATAAAAGGCTGCAATTGAATTGAGAGTTTCTGCTGATGTCATATATAATGAGAGCACAGCTCGAGGTATGAATGAATGGCAGCCAAACCCTGAGAATGAATTACAATGTTAGCATTCAATCAGGGACTAGGTATTGTTATTTGTAATAGATGTAAAATGATTATTATTATTTTTAAATACAGACAAAGGGAAGGAAATTTGAATTCAAAAATCTGAGACTAGGAGGCAAAAAGATTAGAAACTATGTGATTAAATTGAATACACTGTATTGGAAAATGAAATGTACAAATTTACCAGTGAATAATTGCTTTATATATTATATATAGATAAATAGCTAGGTATAACCATATCCATATCTATGTGAGGATAGATACGTGCAGAAAGTCTCTAAATAGAATAAGACTTTCAGTTTGCAGGCACTTATTTTAAAATACTAAAAAGAAACATGATATAATGAAAGGGTAAAATAGTATATATTTAACTTATCTAAGATTCTGCATAAAATGGTATGATTTACAGCCTCCATCAGAACATATCAAAGATTCTCTTCTAGAATCTTATTTTCAGAGGCACATTTTATTCTCTATATATGGGGAATAAGCCTTTAAAGCCAAATGACCATTTACTGTTGAGTATTGCCAGTATGCTTGACTCAGCATAAGACAGAGAAAATGCAGTGTTTACCCTAAGTGGTTTCAAACTAAAGGGAACAATGACTTCTATCTCTTCTCTCTTCCCTCCTCCTGCTCCCTAACTCAGATATCACTATCTTACAAGTGCTCAAGAATGTCATTCCTGCCTTTCTCTCAGTTTGTCTGGCCACTCCTTCTCTATTATTGCCATTGGAATAAAATTTAACTCTAGATCAGTGTAATACGCATTCCACTCTAGAATGGAAGTGTGAAGATGGCACTTAAAGCACCAAGACAGAGAGAAAGCCTGAATGTTTTGAGGGAAACAACTAGGACCAGGGAATATTAAAAAAAAAAAAAGAAAATAAGAAAATTAATATACCAAGACACTGATTGATAAAAATGAACAACAGTAATATAATAATGGGATAATTCTATAGAATAATTCCACTAGTTCTATAGGACCAGTGTGTCCTTGTTAAAATATATATCAGTTGAAAATACTACTAGTGTAACAACTGAGCTTGCTGTGTTCAGTTATTTGTCAATGTCACCAATCTAGAACAGAGCCAGTAATAAGAAAGTAGCAAAGGTTCCGAAGTAGTCAAAAGCTATACTGTAACTTAAGTAGTGAAATTCATGCCATACATCCTCAAACTTTAGTGTGCAAGACAATCGCCTTGAATAGTTGTTAAGAATAGTTGTTAAGAACTGACTTTAACAGTTCTCAGAGCTACGTGACCCTGTATCTCCTACCCTCCCTATGCTTTCGCGTCTATAAAATGGAGATCTTTCATGTCTCTAAAACGGAGATCATAGTAGTCCCCACTTCTAGCATAAGGTTTAAGTTAATATCCGTGGAGCTTTAGAACAGTGACTAGTCAATATTAATCACTAAATAAATGTTAATTATTATTAAATGATGAAGGAAATGAAGTAAGCTCCCTTTAGTAATCTTTACTGCTTTAAAAATTATTTTGAGACAATTTCAGACTTAATCAATAGATGTGAAAAAGCCCAAGAATTTCCCCTCTCCTTTATCCTGCTTCTCTTAGTGGTGCCAGCTCACATAACCAAAGTACAATAATCAAAATCATAAAACTAATGTAACACTATACTATTCACTAACCTAGAAATTTTACTTAAATCTTGCCAAGTGTCCCACTAATATTCTTTTTTTTCCACCCAGGATATCCCACTGCATTTAGTTGTCATGTTTCCTTGATCTCTCCCAATCTGGGACAGTTCTTCAGTCTGTATATTTTATGACTTAGATATTTTGAAGAGTCTAGTTAGAATTTCTTTTGTTTACTCTTCTTGAATTACAACTGAGTTACAATATTGTGTTAGTTTCAAGTGTACAGCATAGTGATTCGTTATTTTTTTAGATTAAATTCCATTATAGGTTAGTATAAGATATTGAATACAATCCCCTGTGTTATACAGTAAATCTTTGCTGTTTATCTATTTCATGTACAGTAGTTCGCATCTGCAAATCACATCCTTCTAATCCTCCTCTCTCCCTTTTGGTAACTCTGTTTGTTTTCTATGTCTGTGAGTCTGTTTTGTATACAAACTCATTTGTATTATTTTTTAGATTCCATATATAAGTTCTAACATATAGTATCTGTTTTTCTCTGTCTTACTTCATTAAGCATAATATTCTCTAGGTGCATCCATGTAGCTGCAAATGGTAATATGTAATTCTTTCATTATGGTTGAGTAGTATTCCTCTGGCACCCCACTCCAGTACTCTTGCCTGGAAAATCCCATGGATGGAGGAGCCTAGTGGGTTGCAGTCCATGGGGTCGCTAAGAGGTGGACACGACTGAGCTATTTCACTTTCACTTTTCACTTTCATGCACTGGAGAAGGAAATGGCAACCCACTCTGGTGTTCTTGCCTGGAGAATCCCAGGGACGGGGGAGCCTGGTGGGCTGCCGTCTCTGGGGTCGCACAGAGTCAGACACGACTGAAGCGCCTTAGCAGTAGTATTCCTGTGTGTGTGTGTCTGCATGTATTTGTGATGTATCTTAAGCTAATCATCTGTTGATGAACACTTGGGAGGTTTTCATGTCTTGCCTTTTGTAAAGAGTACTGCTATGAATATTGAGACACGTATCTTTTCAAATTAGAGATTTCACTTTTTCCAGATATATTCCCAGGAGTAGTTGTTTAGTCACTAAGGTGTGTCCAAATCTTTTGCGACTCCATGGACTGTGGCCTGCCAGGCTCCTCTCTCCATGGGATTCTCCAGGCAAGAATATTGGAGTGGGTTGCCATTTCCTTCTCCAGGGGATCTTCCTGACCCAGGGCTCAAACCTGCATCTCCTGCATTGCAGGTGGATTCTTTACCGCTAAGTCACCAGGAACGCCCATGGAGAGGGATTGCCAGATCATATGGAAGCTCTATTTTTAGATTTTGAAGGAATGTCCATACCCTTCCATAGTGGCTGCACCAATTCACCTTCCCACCAACAGTGTACAATGGATCCCTTCCCATTACACCCTCTCCATATGTGTGTGTTAGTTCTTCAGTTGTGTCCAACTCTTAATGACCCCATGTACTATAGCTCATCAGGCTCCTCTTGCTATGGAATTCTCCAGGCAAGAATACTGGAGTGAATTGCGATTCCCTTCTCCAGGGCATCTTCCAAACCTGGGGATCGAACCTGGGTCTCCTGTGTTACAGGCAGATTCTTTGCCTTCTGAACCACTCTCTTGCATTTATTATTTATAGGCTTTTTGATGAAGACATCCCAATGAATGTGAGGTAATACATCAATGTGGTTTTGATTTGCAGTTCTCTAACCAGTAGCAATGTTCAATATCTTTCCACAGGCCTATTGGCCATCTGTATGAAGGTGGAAGTGGAGAGTGAAAAAGTTGGCTTAAAGCTCAACATTCAGAAAACGAAGATCATGGCATCCGGTCCCATCACTTCATGGGAAATAGATGGGGAAACAATGGAAACAGTGTCAGACTTTATTTTTCTGGGCTCCAAAATCACTGCAGATGGTGACTGCAGCCATGAAATTAAAAGACGCTTACCCCTTGGAAGGAAAGTTATGACCAACCTAGATAGCATATTCAAAAGCAGAGACATTATTTTGCCAACAAATGTTCATCTAGTCAAGGCTATGGTTTTTCCAGTGGTCATGTATGGATGTGAGATTTGGACTGTCAAGAAGGCTGAGCGCCAAAGAATTGATGCTTTTGAACTGTGGTGTTGGAGAAGACTCTTCAGAGTCCCTTGGACTGCAAGGAAATACAACCAGTCCATTCTAAAGGAGATGAGTCCTGGGATTTCTTTGGAAAGAATGATGCTAAAGCTGAAATTCCAGTACTTTGGCTACCTCATGCGAAGAGTTGACTCATTGGAAAAGATTTTGATGCTGGGAGGGATTGGGGGCAAGAGGAGAAGGGGATGACCGAGGATGAGATGGCTGGATGGCATCACTGACTCGATGGACATGAGTCTGAGTGAACTCCGGGAGTTGGTGATGGACAGGGAGGCCTGGCGTGCTGCGATTCATGGGGTCGCAAAGAGTCGGACACGACTGAATGACTGATCTGATCTGATGCCTTTTTTGGAAGAAAAATATCTATTTAGGTCTTCACCTATTTTTTGATTGGGTTGTTTGTTTTTTCAAAATTGAGTTGTAGAAGCTGTTTTTATATTTGGATATTAACCCTTTGTCAGCCGCATTGTTTGCAATATTTTCTCCCATCTCATAGGTTGTCTTTTTGTTTTGTTGACAACTTCCTTTACTGTGCAAAAGCGTTTAAGCTTGATTAGGTCCCATTTGTTTATTGTTGCTTTTCTTTCTTTTGCCTTGGAAAATTGATCTCAGAAAATATTGCTACAATTTATGTCAGAGAATGCTTTGCTTATATTCTCTTCTTAGAGTTTTATGGTGTCATGTCTTATATTTTGGTCTTTAAACCATGCTGAGCTTATTTTTGTATATGGTATGAGGGAGCATTCTAATTTTGTTGATTTACATGAAGCTTTCCAGCTTTCCCAGTACCACTTAGAGAAGAGACTATCTTTTCCCACTGTACATTCTTGCCTCCTTTGTAATAAATTAACCAACTGTAGATGCATAGGAATGGGATTTCTTTATACTAGTTTCCTATTGCTGCTGTAACAAATTACCATAAATTTAGTGGGTTAAAACAGCACAAGTCTTATCTTACAGTGCTAAGGATCAAAAACTCCAAGTGACTTAGAGTCCCAGATCAAGATGTCAGCAGGACTGTGTTTCTATTGGAGGCTCGGGGAGAAAATCTATTTCCAGTCTCTTCCAGCCCCCAAGCCTCCTCCTCATGTTCCAAGCCATGTGGTCACACATCACTCTAACCTCTGCCTCTGTGGTCATTCTCCACCTCTAACTCTAACCTCCTGTCTACCTTTTATAAGATGATGATTACATTAGCCCAACTGGATGATCCAGAAACTCTTCTCATATCAAGAGCCTTAATGTAAGCATATCTGCAAAATCCCTTTGCCGTATTTGTTGTTCAGTTACTCGGCAGTGTCTGACTCTTTGTGACCCCATGGACTGCAGCACGTCAGGCTTCCCTTTCCTTCACCGTCTCCCAGAGCTTGCTCAAACTCATGTCCATTGAGTCAGTGATGCCATCCATCTATCTTGTCCTCTGTTGTCCCCTTCTCCTGCCCTCAATCTTTCCCAGGATCAGGGTCTTTTCAAATGAGTCAGTTCTTCACATCAGATGGCCAAAGTATTGGAGTTTCAGCTTCAACATTAGTCCTTCCAATGAATATTCAATGACTTCCAATGACTGATCTCCTTTAGGATGGACTGGTTGGATCTCCTTGCAGTCCAAGGGACTCTCAAGAGTCTTCTCCAACACCACAGGTCAAAGGCATCAATTCTTTGGCACTCAGCTTTCTTTATAGTCCAACGCTCACATCCATACATGACTACTGGATAAACCATAGCTTTGACTAGATGGACCTTTGTTGGCAAAGTAATGTCTCTGCTTTTTAATATGCTATCTAGGTTGGTAATAGCTTTTCTTCCAAGGAGCAAGCTTCTTTTAATTTCATGGCTACAGTCACCATCTGCAGTGATTTTGGAGCCCAAGAAAATAAAGCAGAGCTAGGAAATATTATATATATTTATACATGCACACAGATAATGATTAACACAGAAGGCCTTATGATTTCATACTGATATTTTCAATTCAAATTCAGGGTCACAGATTTTCTTAACTGCCAGTATATTATATCTTACATGTTGAGAATCCTGGTTCTCAAGGACACATGGAATGATAGAATTACAACTCTCTCACAGTCACCCATTGTCTTTATCTTACATGACAAACACGACTCTCTTAGAATAATTATATGAACAGTACCATCACTAACTGGATTCCTGACAACGGTTAAGTATCTTTTTTTGTTTTTTGCACTCCCTCTCCTGTTCTTCCATCATTTCTTTTAGAATGGTACTAAGTCTACATGAAAAGAGCATGTCAGCTTAGTTATACACATTCACAAAAGTCCTCTGATGATGTCTGGTCGTTTTGGTTGTCAGAAACTCTCTGAAATCTGCACAGATGCCACTAATAGGCAGATATGGTGGCTTTGGTTGTTCCGTCCTCGGCCTGTTGCACTTCGGAGTGCATGGGGCTCCTGTCTCACTTTATCTTATTGCCAACACTCTCTCCAGGGTTTGGGTGCAGCTTCCTAGTTGTCCTGGTGTTTCTATGCAGGAACTGAGTAACATCTAAAAACTAGATCATACCATAGTTGCTGTCTTTGCAAAATTCTGTCCTAAATATTTTTAATTCATTATTTCACTTAAGGTCACAACCTTGGAAATTAAGTCTTTTATTTTTTTCCTCCAAAAGCAATCTATTTTAACACCTCCATTTTCCAATAACAGAAAACAGAAGACTGAAAAAATGATAAATACTTGTCTAGGATCAAATAGCTAGCTACTGATGGAAAGCCATTTGAACTCAGGTCTATCTGACTCTTCAGTCCATATTTCCTTGCCCTAAGGACACATGGCAATAATTTTATATATAGTATAAAGCTTTTCCTAATATAAGATAAACTAGAGCTTTGTGACTTCTAAATAAAATAAGCCTTCAAAAGAAAATTTCAACATACTTCAAGTTGTAACAATCTTACTTTCTACCAAAAAACATTGCATGTAGAGTCATACATGCATACAACGTTCAGAAATTATATATAATCACTAAAGACATTTCCATTGGGTCATTAAAAACAACAACAACAACAAAGACTCCTTCATGAACGCTCTGTTACCAGTCAATGGATTGCTTTCAGCAGGTCTTTAGTCAAGACTAAGAATAGGCAGCATCGTTTGTGGACAGAGAGTAAGACAAATGGTCAGAATTCCTAGGTTTCATTCTTGATTCTGTCATCAGCATACCGTGTGGCCTCCTGAAAGCCCATTTAGTCATATGACTATAGACTCCTTCAACACTGACATTAATTCACTCGTGCAAAGTTAGTCTCTGGTATCTAATGTCCTTCGACATCATCTTGAGACAATGGTTGTAGCAAATACGATAAGAGGCACATAATGGATTATGTATCAATGACATTAAGGAGGCATGCATAATAAGGAGTGGAAACTAAATTCGAAGCAAGTAGGGGAACAACAGGGGAATTGTTTCATTCTTTTCCAGAAGAAAGAAAAGCATTTTTATTTTCAAAAAGCCATTCATGGACAAGGGTTTCATCAATAAACTAATTTCTCTGATTGCATTGGTCGGAATCTGAGATGGATTCTTATACATGAGAAACTTCCACAGAAAATAGCCTGTTTTCAACTTCAAATCTGTGGCCTGGCAACAACAGTGCCAAAGAAAACCCAAGGTTATTGAGGAGGAAACTATCTGAGATATACATATAGTTGGATATTCTTCTTACTAAGAGCTTAACACTGAAATACACATTGAGGAGCTCAAAGTAAAGGCACAGGAACAGCAGAGAGTGCTGGGAATTTAGGAGGCTTCAGTTTCAAAGTTTTAAATTTTCAGGCAGCTGCTCAGGATATGTGTAATGAGAATTAAAAGGTAAATCCACACTCTGAAATCTTCTCCTTCTCCCTCTCCCTCTCAGAAACATATTCCTTGAAGTCTGTTTAGAAACAAATTTAGAATTATTGTGTAATGCTTTTATTACTAACATCTATCTATGCCAAGTTATATAGATTATGGAAACAAATAAATCTCTCTGGCTTGGATTCTTTCAAAATGACTCAAAACCTTGACCATACTTGGGGATTTTCTATGTATTCACAGGGAGGAGACGTGGAGAAAAAGACAGCCAACAGGTGCAATGCTTTAGAAAAAGCAAAGGAGCCAGGAATCATTTGAACTGTGTCCTGTAACTTACATGATCTGGTTACCTAGCCATCCTTGATCATCCTTCACTGTGAGCTAACATTTTAGAGAGAATTTCACCTCGTATGATGGAAGTTTCAAACTGTTGTTTTTTGTTTTGTTTTGTTTTTTTAATTTTAAATATGGGAGAGGGGAGAAAAAAAACTAATAGAATCACTTCATGAACAGGACAAAACATGTTAATTCATTACAATTTGAGGCTAATTATGTATACATGACACTAAGTAGTAGAACTTATATACCAATCACAGTGTCTTTAAGCTATAAGACAAGCAGGGAGGATATAACATATCAAGACTTGTAAGTGATTCACTCAGTTTAGCCTTCCTATGAAAATACTTCTCAGGATCCAAAAGTTTAGACGCTCTTGGGTTGAAGTGTGGTGGGAGATGCGTTGGGGTACAAGGAATTCTCCTGACCCTTCCTCCTCCCTCAAAACCTATCCCATCCTTCTGCACTCTGGCATTTCTTCTGTTCATTTCACTCCTCAATCTCACTTTGGAAGCACATGCATCTTAACTGTTTAATGGTCGAAGTTTAACATTTTCAGAATAATGCCACAAACATAAATTCCAACTTCAGTCATATAACTGGATTAAATCTAGAACCAACAAGTAATATGGAAGAGAAGCAGCAGAATCCAAGAAGACAGGATATATGTTTTGAAGTAAATGGCAGCTTGGGTAGAGTTGTGAACATAGAATCTCTTCCAAAGCAGCTAAAACTGTACTATGATGTTTTCCAGAAACACATGTTCAAAAGGATGAAAGATAATGGTGCTGTTGATGATGAGGAAAGAGCACAAGATAAGAGAGGGAGAGTGAAATTACTTTTCCTAGATCTGGTTGTGGTTTGTAAAATCTGGTGGCCTCCACTAAAATTCTGGTGTATTACTGTAGGAGACAGACATCACTGGTTTTATTTGTAAAATGGCCTTCTTTCCACTGGAACACTGTCCCTTATCCACAATGCTGTTATTGTAGGACTATCAGTTACAGAACCCAGTATGTATGGTGTTGAGCACATGACCTAGGGTCAATCAATTCTATGACATCTCATCTTTTTGGTCACAGTGGGTGACCAATCATGTGACTTGGGCAGATACAGCCCTTTATATATATAAATAAAATATATAAATACTGAGAGATTCAATAAATATGTAAATTCAATATATAAATACTGGGAGAGACAAGTTCCTCTTCCTTTTGGATAACAAGCTATGCAGGACAAGTGGCTGAAGCTAGAAATAACTTTCTTTCATGTGAGAGGGTATGGGATCATTTACACAAAAAAGGAGAAAAACAAACATGCACAAAGAATCCAGCTGCATCACGTTGGTGAGAAAGCCCTGA
The DNA here is from genome assembly GCF_000754665.1 of Bison bison bison. Lineage (NCBI taxonomy): Eukaryota > Metazoa > Chordata > Mammalia > Artiodactyla > Bovidae > Bison > Bison bison. The sequence continues at coordinate 1,620,116 of NW_011495035.1, read as the reverse complement.
CACTATCTTTGCAAGTTGATGAGACAGCCTTTCGCCATCTCTGAATCCAGCACTTCTTAAAGCCAGCTCAACAGCTTAATTTTAGGTTTCATGAGGCAATCAATTTCTTCTCCAATCGCTATAGGTTTTATTAAGGTGGCTAGTTTGACTTTGTCTTTTGTTACATAAAATTAGAAGAGCTTTGACTAATAAGAAATGAAAGGGCAAAACTATTTTTTCCCCACTGCATAGTTAAAAACCCACAAGATAAGAAAAATAATCAATTACGGTGGGTAAATTACTTTTATATCTACTTGACTCATATGACCATTTACCAATAACTGAAACAGAAGTAGCAAATTTGATTAATGAAACTATATGGACTTGAAAGTAATTCAACAATAACAAAAATAATTATCGCTAAAATAGTTACATGTATTCATTCACCTGGAGTTTAGGTGACAGGTTGATAAACTCTTGCCTGTTAGCAAATATTTGTGGCTTTGTGGACCATACAATCTCTGTTATAATGAATTAAATACACCACTAGGCCATGAAAGCAGCAATAGACAATACATTGAAAGTAGCATGGCTGTAGGCCAATAAAATTTTATTTATAAATACAAGTGATGAGCTGCACTTGGCCCATGGCCTATAACTTGCCAACCTCTGTTTAAAAGATCAACTTCGGACTTTCCTCAATTCACTTCACCATGAATTCCTGAAACAGCTACATTATATTAGGTAACATATTTACCCATACAAAATATTCAGAGCTGTGCATGGAAAAGTTCTGACCCTCAAGAAGTTTGCATCATAATAGGAAAAGAAGGCAAATTTATCCCTAAATTATCATTCAAACCAAATATCAAGTATCTTAAAAATAAAACAAAATTACATGAAAGCCCAGAGGAGAAGATTAAGTCTACTGAGAGCATTTTCCCCCAGTGGCCCAGAAAGATAGGATTTACTCAGAAAAAAACTTAATCCCATGTTATTCTAAGTTGCTTGTGACAGGGAGAGAAAAACATAATAATTGCATCCCCTTTCTCGTTTCTTGTCTTGAATGGTAGATTCTCTGTCCTACTCCTTGAAAGAGAATTCTGTGTGTCTCTGTGTATGTTGACCTGAAATTAACGATGGGAATGTAGAATTAAAGATGGAGGTCAGTGGCTGGTGACAATACAGCTCTACAAAAGAAAGAAGGTACATAAGGAATGTTTTCTTATGTATCATGAAGATAAAAAGGGAAAGCTTTCTTAAGTGGAGTACATTTTAGTCTGCTCTGTATACCCTGGAACTTCCTAGCTCCTGTTCCAGATTTGGAACAAAATTGTTGGGAACAGATGATTGGGAACAAAATTATTGGGAACAGATTATTAGTCTAAAAAAAAATCTCTATGTCTCTGAATGTTTGGAGTCAGGTTTCTGTTGCTTTGGAGGGAGACTATGTGACCGAGGGCATTGAGATGGGAGGGACAAGGCCCAGATGAAATGGATGTGAAATATATAAATGACATTAGATGTTCAGAGACAGAAATGTCTTTGGAAGAACAAGCAGTATGTTCCTTTTCAAACTGTTTTCTGTTTAAGTCAGGTCATGAACAAGTGGGTGGAGACAAAGGCAAGAGGTTCTATAGGTTGGACTCTGGGACCCTTGCCCTCAGTTGAACCAGGCCTGCTAGGCTTGTTTTCATCTGTTTTATGTACTAGGGTTTCATGGAAGACAGTTGAAAAGAAAGGGGCTAAGGCTAGAAAAGGAAATGCTTCAACACTATCAAGTTAGACTAGAGATGTCACACAGGTTGAGTCAGAGCTGGGACTAGATCTCACAGTTAGTTCCCTTTGGACTACCCAGGATGGTTCTTTCATGTGTATTCTCAAACAAGAAGGTGAGCTGCCCGAAGACATAAAGGGAATTAAACTGGGTTCAAATAATCAGCTCTGGACTCACTTGTTAAGTTTAATATTAGAATCCCTGCTATGGCCAACTGCTGTTTCCTGTCTTTTTGCTTAGACCAAAGAGCTATATACATATTTACTGAAGCAAATCGCCAGTGTTTGTGCCTGTGGCTGATAAATGTCAAATTCTACCCTCCTTTGGTATACAGCTCCTTGGAACTGAACATCACATCAGCTGCTTCAATAAGTGCTTCTACATTTTCAGCAAGAGCTGTCTTCAGGCCTACTGACCATCTAAGAAAGGAACCAGATTGTCCATCTTGAGTATAGTACTGAATCTTGGGACAAAAGGCTCCAAATGAATCTGGTTAGTCTCCAGGGCCATTTATAACTTGACTCTTTCACAGTATAGTTTACTTTTCCCTCCTACCACACTTTCATTCTGACTTGTAGAGGCAATCCAAGAGTCTTATTTGTGTTTTTATTCAGCTGGGCATTTACTATATAAAATTGTTCCATCTTACATGAACTTTGTACTACCTTGCTTTGATCACTTCCATCTGAAAAATTCCATCTGAGTGGTTTTTGGTAACCTTCTCTGATTCAAAGGAAGTAAAAGATGTCTATCCTATGAATCAATGTTTATTTCTCTGATCAATTACTAAGTTACCACATTAGTCCCCATCATAAAGAAATAAAGTGAGATTCCAGACCTCATCAACAAAAAAGCTTTAATACCTACAATGAAGAAGATGGGAAAGAGATGAATAACATTAGTAAAAAGATTCAAAGTGGGAGGACTGATTAGATTAGGCTGTCCACAAGTTCTTTTTCCTCAGACACATATCCAGAGATAAAACCTTAAGTTCAGTTTTTACTGATGTATTTTATCCACTGTGTCAGTAAACAACTGTCTTCAGGGATGTTCACCAAGAACACTAATCCAGAATCACTTGGAAAACTCTTTAGGGTTAATGACCAATGGTCCCGACAGCTCTAACAGCAATAGCATCAACAACCAATATTTGGTGAGACTGACTGGGTTCTGGGCTCTGTTCTAAGCACAAGTTCAACATCTACTGAGTGTCAAAGAATTATATTCCAACTATCTCTCTTTAAGCTTACCTTGAAGTGAAGAGTACAAAAAGCACAAAAATGTACTTCTACAACCTAAGATTCTGTAGCTCTTAGGAAAAACACAACCCACAGAAATTGAAGAGCACTAAGTTAGCCTCCTGGAGGAGCAAATTACAACCCACTCCAGTATTCTTGTCTGGAGAAACCCGTGGACAGAGGAGCCTGGTTGGCTGCTGTCTATGGGGTCACACAGAGTCGGACACAACTGAAGTGACTTAGAAGCAGCAGCAGAAGTTAGCCTCCAGAAAGTTAACAATTTTGAGGGAAAGACTGCCACACTGAAGAACAGAATGGGCAGAATCATGAAATAGACAATGGCATATCATTCCCTTTATTTTCTTTAAAGTGTTGGCATTTTGGTCAGTTAACAAATTTATCAAGCATTAAGCTTCCCTGGTGGCTCAGACAGTAAAGAATTCGCCTACAATGCTGGAGACCTGGGTTTGATCCCTGGGTTGGGAAGGTCCCCTGGAGGAGGGCATGGCAATCCACTCCATATTCTTGCCTGGAGAATCCCCATAGAGAGAGGAGCCTGGCAGGCTACAGTACATGCAGTCGCAGAGTCAGACACCACTGAGCAACTCAGCACAGCACATGGCACTTTAAGTATCCCATATTTTATGCAACTTTTCAGAAAAGTCTGTATGATGTGTTGACCACAAACTTTTTTCTGAATTAAAGATAGATTAGGAATATCACAAATTAGATGACATGGATTTTTAAGCAAAACCATTAAGTATGTATACTTAATATTTCATGACTTTTGTAGGTGATCCTTCTTACCTAAAACCAGGATAACATATCTTAAGAACAAAACGCTTTCATCAACACTCATTTACAGCTATAACATTAAAGCGTTCAGATTGTACAGGAAATAGAAAACTTTTAAGATTTCGCTGAAAGACAAATGACTTTTTTTTTTTTTACATAAATATTTAGTTGCTGGCATAAAGGCTGAAGTATCAGAAGCCAGGGGGGAAGGAAACTGTAACAGTCATAAAGGTAACAATAGGCTCAAAATATAAAAAGGGCCAATTCAGTTGGTTTAAAAAAAGAAAAGAAAGCACAATAGCACACCAGTAAGTTCACCTATTATATAATTACAGGTTTTGTATACAAGTGCAGACAAGCAGACAGAATAAAAACCTCCTCTAGGAAATCCAAAAAACTTGGCAGGTCTGGCCAGGTGGGATGTGATGCTGGTACCAACAACAAAAAGAAACAGACTGCAACCGGGGTTTGGCCTAAGACTGAATTTGGCTTCTCTTTGCTAAACAGCAGTTTGCTGCAAAACTCTGAGAAAAAAAAAAAAGAGAAAATGGAAAGTGCTAGAGAATTAAGGCATAGAGATCGGGTAATGAAAAAAAAAAAAAAAAAATGTTGTCAGTCACAGGTTTTGCCAGACGATGTTTTTGCCTTCATTTACGAGAACAACTCATTTGAGATCTTCCAAGAACTTCAGAAGACAGGCATTTCACAAACAAAGCTCTTCATCAGAAGGCAAAGGAGGAGACAAATAAAACTGTTTTCAGAACATGAAGCTATGGTGACTATGTACAACTCACTGATGCGTTTTAGATTCAAAGCAGCTCAGGTCTGACTGGAGTTCTAGCAACTGATGAATCCAGATTTTGAGAATTTATGGGTAGTTTATTTCCTTCCTAGCACACTGATCTTTCTGCTCAGTTGTTTTCCACATATTGTGTTTACTTGTTATGTAGGGCACTCAAAAGGTAAATAATCCAGCCTTTCTACATCTGGGTATATAACCAAAGGACCGAAAACAGAGACTTCAAGAAATATTTGTATACCCATGTTTGGAGAAATACTATTTGCAGAAGCCAAAAAAGAGAAGCAACCCAAGTGTCCAGTGATGGATGAACAGCTAAACACAACAAAGTTTACATACAATGGAATATTATTCAGACTTTCAAAGAAAGGCAGGTCTGACCTACGCTACAACATGAACCTTGAGGACATTATGGGAAACGAAATAAGCCAGACACAAAAGGACAAAGACGGTATGATTTCTCTCAAATGAGGTTCCTAGAGTAGTCAAATGCATAGAGACAGAGGTAGAACAGAGGTGACCAAGGACAGGGGAGGATGGGGAGTTTATATTTAATGTCCAGAGTCTCAATTTGGGGAGATAAAAATGTCGTGGATGAATGGTGTTGATAACAACACAACAATGTGAACATCTTTAAGGCCAGTGAACTATATATTTAATCCTGCTTAAGATGGAAAATGTTATGTTGCATGTATTTTACTACGATTTTAAAACAGATCAAATATTTAGAGGGATGGAGAGAAGAAGTCAATAAATGATGACAGCAGTACCTCTGAAGAAATTCTAACACCAGACACTTGCACCAATTCTTGCAGGGTTACTCTCAAAGTGCAGCAGATACTGTCAGGGCATTATCCATAGTCCTTCACATAACACTTTTTTACATGCCAGTCTAAATTTTGGTTTCCAGCAATAGCCCTGTTTGCCTTAGGGCAAACAGAGAGTTTCTTTCTCTCTCTCTCAGTCTTTTTTTAAAGATTTTTGCATGCGTGTCTGCCAAGTTACTTCAGTCATGTCCAACTCTTTGTGACCTCATGGACCGTAGCCTGGCAGGTTCCTCCGTCCATGGGATTCTCCAGGCAAGAATACTGGAGTGGGTTGCCATGCCCTCCTCCAGGGCATCTTCCCAACCTAGGGATCGAACTTGGGTCTCTTATGTCTCCTGCATTGGCAGGCGGGTTCTTTACCACTAGCACCACCTGTTTACTCAGCCATAAAGAAGAGCAAATTTGAGTCAGTTGTGAGTATGCACACATATAGTGAGGTGGATGAACCTAGAGCCAGTTATATACAGTGAATTAAGTCAGAAAGAGCAAAATATTGATGAATATACATGGAATCTAGAAGAATAGTACTATGAACCTACCTGCAGGAAAGGGAGAGAGATGCAGACGTAAAGAACAGACTTCTGGACAAAGCGGGGGAAGGAGAGGGAAGGACAAGTTGAGAAAGCAGTACGTGTGTGTGTGTTCTATCAAATGTAAAATAGCTAGCTAGTGGGAAGTTGCTGTATAGCACAGGGAGCCCAGCCTGGCACTCTCTGACAACCTAGAGGGGTGGGATGGGACAGGGGAAGAGGCTCAAGAGGGAGAGGATGTGTGTGTGTGTGTATAATAAAATTATGGCTGGCTTGTGTTGCTGTATGGCAGAAACCAACACAATATTGTAAAGCAATTATCCGTCAGTGTCTTTTGGACTCTGTGGGAGAGGGAGAGGGGATGATTTGGGAGAATGGCATTAAAACACGTATAATATCATATAAGAAATGAACCGCCAGTCCAGGTTCGATGCAGGATACAGGAAGCTCAGGGCTGGTGCACTAGGATGACCCAGAGGGATGGTACGGGGAGGGAAGTGGGAGGGGGGTTCAGGATGGGGAACACGTGTACACCCGTGGCGGATGCATGTTGATGTATGGCAAAACCAATACAATATTGTAAAGTAAAAAAAAAATAATAATAATAAATAAATAATAAAAATAAAATAAAATAAAAGATTGTTTTGTGTGGACTAATTTTAAAGTCTTTATTGAATTTGTTTCAGTATTGTTTGTTTTAGGTTTTTTTTTTTTTTTACTGTGAGACGTGAAATCCTAACTCCCCAACTAGGGATCAAACACACCTTCTGTGTTGGAAGGCGAAGTCTTAACCACTGGACCACCAGGGAAGTTCCCTGATGGGTTTCTTTAGCCACCAGAGTCTGCTTTTCCTGGGTGTGCAGCGAACCAGAAGTGCCAGGGAATTACAGCTCCTTGGGAACACACCTCAGTCCATGAGTGCTGGGATCTAATATACAAACACCCCAGTTCCCTCAGTCGTATGAATGGGATGCATAACTGTGAGACAGGTATTTTATACCATTTCTCGAATTTCCCCAGCCGAGCTACATTCCCACTTCCATTAGAACTTGTGGAACAATATACCTTTAATGGCTTCCCTTTCCTTTCTGTTGATGGTCCACTCTAAATGTCAACATGATTAGCATACAGATATTTGGTCAAACATTCTAGATGCTTCTGTGTCTTGTTTAAATGAGATTAACTTTTTAGTAGATCAGCAGACTGAGTAACCATTACCCTCCACAAGGAGAGTGGGCCTCATGCAACCAGTTGCAGGTTTTTTAATAGAAAAACACACCTCCTCCCTGAAGAGGGAGTTCTGCCAGCACATAGCCTTCAGACTTGAAATTCAGTGTCAGTTACTGCCTGGATCTACACCTGTGACTTGGAGAAACCGTTTTCTCCCCAGAGTACCTTTGGGTAACCCATGGAGACATTTGTGTCTGCCATAACCAAGGGTGCATCCAGAGGCCGGGGAAGCTCCTCAACCTCCTACAATGCTCAGGGTAGCTCCCCGCAACAAAGACTTATCCAACCCCCAGTGTTAAGGGCCCAGGTTGAGAAATCCTGACAGAGCTGGCTTTTGGAGAAACCCAAACTAAGGCAGGGACTAAAACAAGAAAAGTAGATGTTGCTGGGCTTCCCTGGTGGCTCAGTCGGTAAAGAGTCCACCTGCAATGTGGGAGACCTGGGTTCGATCCCTGGGTTGGCAAGATCCCTTGGAGAAGGGTATGGCAACCCACTCCAGTCTTCTTGCCTGGAGAATCCCATGGACAGAGGAGCCTGGTGGGCTACAGTCCATCGGGTTGCAAAGAGTCTGACACGACTGAGCGATGAAACACACATGGATGTTGCTGAACTAGGAAGAGATACTAGAATCAGGGTTATGAAAAGTCTGCACAACAAACACAAAATCTTAAAACTCTTGCAGATGCCGGATGCGAGGCTATTAGAGAAACAAGCTTAGAATGCCAAGTGAGGGTGTCTCTTCGCTTCAAAATGGCTGTGTCACAAAGTGGAACAAAGCCATGGGGGATTTAGCTCTGTGTGGTCAGTCCTCACACACAGAAATCAGCACTCCAGAAAGAGGCAGCAGCACGGCTGGCGGCGGACAGATCCCTCCTGGATGCTCCCGTGCTGTACTAATATGCTAAGCGATTTGTGTCCTGGTCTCACCTTCACACAGGATGGAATTCAAATTCATACCTCAACAAAAAGACCAATTAACATTGCTGAGTCTAGGGAAGGTCCCAAAAAGGTCACCCTTGCCAAGGTTGTGTCTGTGAATTCCCCAGGCCTCATGGACTGGATTTCCGGCTCTGTGAAAACCATGATTGGTTGTCGTCTGTGTTCACTCATTTTCCTTCCTTGGATCTAAGTTCTTTCTTGGCCACACTAAGAAGTGAGCCTGTCAACACTTCCATATGCTCTCTGGGAAGAACGGTCACTCCCTCTCAGCCTGCCTTGCCAGACAAAGCTCTTTTCGAAGGGCTACCTGTCCAGTTCCTTGTTTCTCCTGGGAGGCTGCGTTTTCCTCAGTCATCTGGATTGTTGGAGTTTGCTGGGAGTGTGACTTTAACAGGCGCGGAGGGGTGTTAGAATATCTGTTCCTCTCTATCTGTGTGTTGTTCATTTTCAGACAATCCAATTGCAGAGCTTGTCTTGGCGTGTCTGATAATGGGTATGGTTCCAGGGCAAAAAAAGCGGGGCCAGCAGTTGGTGAGAAAATAAGTGAGAGTCAAAGAGAAGACTCCAAGAAAATGTTTCTGGCTGCTTTGCTAATGCTTGGATTGATCTGATGCAGAGATATTCTTGGAGAGTTTTGATTATTAACGTGCCTAATTTGACAGCCTCTATGTAGGTAGTGGGTTCTTCCATAGCATGGGATCCTGTGAAGATTCACAGGGGTGGGATCGATGTTAGTTCAGCCTCTTGTCCCACATAATATGTTGACCAGACACCCATGACGGCAGCTTCAATTGTCCCACTGCAAAAGCCAGACTCTATTCTGGGGCTGTAACAATAGCTTCTGTGCCACCTGATTCTATTCCGACAAGAGAATAGCACAGAAGAGTATCAGAACCTGGAGCTTTATAGATACAATTTGAAAAACTATACGAGAGGGAAACAGTCAAATATTATATTTAGCTTTGAAAACTCTGAGCTGAGACCCTTGTGTACTGAAAACCAGTTGGTTTGAATTCTAATTTTATCTCTGTTAGGAATTACAACCTTGGAAGAGTTATTTAATCCCACTGGACCTCAGTTTCCTCCACCGTTAAATAAGGGAGTGGGCAGGACTGTGTCCAAGGACCCTCCCAGCTCCCACATTTCATGGTATCTTAGCAAACATAGGTAAATCAGATTTCACATCATAAATACTGCTTGAATAAAATTAGTTAGCCTATTCCCCAACCACATGATCTATGGCAAAAACACTGCTGATAGAGAAAAAAAAATACAAGAGATGGTTCTGCATAAATGGTGCTGATTTGGGACTGAACCAATGAATACTTTGTGAAAAAACCTAAACGGCTTTTACAAGCCAGTAAAATATACTGAGGTGTATGAAAAATAACTTGTATGACTCTACATGGGAAAGGGGAAGTTTTTAGGGGAGGTATTCTCTTTCACCACATATTCCACCATTTGCCATGCAGAACTGTCTACAGTGATGGCATCTGAGCTCTGGAAAGCAGGAAGCACCATGCTGTAGTCTAATTGCTAAGTCATGTCTGACTCTTTGCAACCCCATGGAATGCAATATACCAGGCTCCTCTGTCCTCCACTACCTCCAGAGTTTGCTCAAATTCACGTCCATTGAATTGGTGATGCTATGTAACCATCTCATCCTCTGCTGTCCCCTTCTCTATTTGCTTTCAATCTTTCCCAACGTGTGGTCTTTTCCAACGAGTTGGCTCTTTCGCATTAAGTAGCCAAAGTACTAGAGCTTCAGCATCAGTCTTTCCAATGAATATTCAAGGTGGATTTCCTTTAGGATCAACTGGTTTGATCTCTTTGCAGTCCAAGGGACTCTCAAGAGTCTTCTCCAGCATCACAGTTTGAAAGCATCCATTTTTTAGCACTCAGCCTTCTTTATGGCTCAACTCTCACATGAGTACATGACTACTAGAAAAACCATAGTTTCGACTATTTGGACCTTTCTTGGCAAACTGATGTCTATGCTTTTTAATATGCTGTATAGGTTTATCATAGCTTTTCTTCCAAGGAGTAAGCACCTTTTAATTTCATGGCTGCAGTCACCAGCCACAGTGATTTGGGAGCCTGAGAAAATAAAATCTGTCAGTGCTTTCACTTTTTCCCTTTCTATTTGCAATGAAGTGATGGGACCAGATGCCATGACCTTAATTTTTTGAATGTTGAGTTTCAAGCCAGCTCTTTCACTCTCGTCTTTCGCCCTCATCAAGAGGCTCTTTAGTTCCTCTTCACTTTCTGCCATTAGAGTGGTATCATTGGCATAACTGAGCTAGTTAATATTTCTCCTGCCAATCTTGATTCCAGCTTGTGATTCATCCAGCCAGGATTCCACATGATGTACTCTGCATAGAAGTTAAATAAGCAGGGTACAATATACAGCCTTGATTTACTCCTTTCCTAATCTTGAACAAGTCAGCTGTTCCATGTCTGGTTCTAACTGTTATTTCTTGACCCACATACAGGTTTCTCAAGAGATACGTAAGGTGGTCTGGTACTCCCATCTCTTTAAGAATTTTCCACAGTTTATTGTGATCCTACAGTCAAAGGCTTTAGCACAGTCAATGAAGAAGAAGGAGATATTTTTATGGAATTTTCTTGCTTTCTCCATGATCCATGGAATATTGTCAGTTTGATCTCTGATTCCTCTACCTCTTTGAACCCCAGCTTGTCCATCTGGCAGTTCTCAGTTCACATACTGCTTAAGACTAGCTTAAAGGATTTTGAACATAACCTTGCTAGCATATGAAATGAGCACAATTGTACAGAAGTTTGAACATTCTTTGGCATTAACCTTCTTAGGGATTGGACTGAAAACTGACCTTTTCCAGTCCTGTGGCTACTGCTGAGTTTTCCAAATTTGCTGACATATTGAGTGAAGCACTGAAACAAGTATCACCTTTTAGGATTTTAAATAGCTCAGTTAGAATTTCATCACTTCTACTACCTTTGTTGGTAGAAATGTTTCCTGAGGCCCACCTGACTTCACACTCCAGGATGTCCAATTCTAGGTGAGTGACCACATCATAATTATCCAGATCATTAAGACCTTGCTTGTATAGTTCTTCTGTATATCCTTGCCACTTCTTCCTAATCTCTGCTACTTCTGTTAAGACCTTACCATTTCTGTCCTTCATCATGCCTATCCTTGCATGAAATGTTCTCTTGATATCTCCAATTTTCTTGAGAAGGTCTCTAGTCATTTTCATTCTATTGTTTTCCTCTATGTCTTTGCACTGTTAATTTAAGAAGGCCTTCTTATCTCTCAGTGCTGTTCTCTGGATCTCTGCATTCAGTTGGGTATATTTTCCCCTTTCTCCCTTGCCTATCGCTTCTCTTCTTTCCTCAACTATTTTTAGAGCCTCCTCAGATGACCACTTTGCCTTCTTGCATTTCTTTTTCTTAGGGGTGATTTTGATCCCTGCTGCTTTTACAGTGTTACAAACCTCTGTCCATAGTTCTTCAGGTACTCTGTCTACCAGATCTAATTGCTTGAATCTATTTGTCACTTCCAGTGTATAATCATAAGGGATTTGATTTAGGTCATATCTTAATAGCCAAGCAGTTTCTCCTACTCTCTTCTATTTAAGCCTGAGTTTTGCAATAAAGAGCTCATGATATCAGCCACAGTCACCATTACATTTTATTTCCACTGACTGTACAGCACTTCTCCATCTTTGGCTACAAGGAATGTAATCAATCTGATTTTGGTACTGACCATCTAGTGATGTCCATGCACAGAGCCATCTCTTGGGTTGTTGGGAAAAGGTGTTTGCTATGACCAGCATGATCTCTTGACCCAAACTCTGTTAGCTTTTGCCCTGCTTCATTTTGTACTCCAAGGCCAAAGCTGCCCATTATTCCAGGTGCTTCCTCCTGACTTCCTACTTTTGCATTCCAATCTCCTATGATAAATAGGACATCCTTTTTTTTTTTTTTTTGGTGTTAGTTCTAGAAAGTCTTGTAGGTATTAAGTTAACTACAACTTCTTTGACATCAGTAGTTGGGGCTCAGACTTGAATAACTGTGATGTTGAATGGTTTGATTTGGAACGAACCAAGATCATGCTGTCATTTTTTGAGGTTGAACCCAAATAACTACCTTTTGAACTCTTCTGTTGACAAGGAGGGCTTCTCCATTTCTTCTAAGGGATTCTTGCCCACAGTAGTAGATATAATGGTCATCTGAATTAAATTCACCTATTCTTGTCTACTTCAGTTCCCTGATTCCTAAAATACTGATGTTCAGTCTTGCCATCTCCTGTTTGACCACATCCAATTTACTTTAATTCATGAACCTAACAATCCAAGTTCCTATGCAATATTGCTGTTTGCAGCATCAGACTTTGCTTTCACCACTAGACACATTCACAACTGAGTGTCTTTTTTACTTTGGCCCAGTTGCTTCATTCTTTCTGGAGCTATTAGTAATTGCCCTCTCCTCTTCCCCAATAGTGTACCGGACACCTTCCAGCCTGCGGGGCTCATCTTCCAGTACCATATCTTTCTGATTTCTCATACTGTTCATGAGGTTCTCCTAGCAAGAATACTTGAGTGGTCTGCCATTCCCTCCTCCAGTGGCCCATGTTTTGTCACAACACTTCAGTATGACCTGTCTTGGGTGGGCCTGCATGGTATGGCTCATAACTTTATTCAGTTATCCAAGCTTTTTCGCCGTGACAAGGCTGTGATCCATGAAAGGGAGGACGTATAATATATGAACATAAACTGTTATACGTTAACATAAAAAATTGGTCATTATTGGTCTTAGTTATGATGCTCTCCAAAGCAGACCCTAGCACAAGGATTATGGTACAAGTCATTTATTTAGGAGGTGATAGCAGGAAGCAGAAGAAGGGAAGTAGACAAAGTGAGGCACAGAAGAGAGAAAAACCAAGAGGGAGCATGAATAAGCAGGCTGCCTCAGAGAAAACTAGCACTCCATCACATGGGTGCTGTTCGGAGGAAATGCATAAGAAGGACATTTGTAACCGACTCACAGGAGGACAGGAAGCCATGGACATTTGTCCACTCAGTCCCATTTCCTTTGGGCTGAAGGCTGTTCTAGAGGGCAATCCTGAGCTGTGCCTGTCTGCTGCCTGTCCACAGCTTCAGAAAAAGCATGACAGAGGAGCATGAGCCCTACTGTGACACTGGCAAGTAGAGGGAACTGTCCTCCACAGCTGCCTTGAAATCAGCTGGGCCAACTGGACGTGACAAGGGGTATCACAAGTGCCACATTTATTTTCATCAGGTCTAGCATATTTTCATCTTCATTCAGCTAACTGGAAAGAAGAGCATGCACTAAAAAAAAAAAAAAAACAACTAAGAATGTTGTGACAGTTAAGATGGGAACTTGAAAAAAGTTGTCTTTAATACCAACTTAGATATACCTTTCAAGGTAGTAGGCTTGGAGAAGAGGCCCATCTGTGGATGAGGGTTCCTGTACTAAACATTGTGGCCAATAGATGACTGCAACTGTCCAGGCTTCTATACTCCCTTATTATGTCATGACCACACCAACACCGAGAGCCGGAGTGGCATGAGCCAGTGCCAAGCTGCTGACTGCTTACCTTCAATGCTTCCTTCCCATCCGTACATTTTCCCTCTGGATTTGAAAGACGTCAAAAGAGGGAAGGACAAAAAATGTGACTTTAAAAAGCTGTAAGTCCTAAACTTTGTACACCTTTATTTAGTATTGGGCAATCCTATGGGCTGAAGATAAACTTAAAGACACTTTGATTTGGAGTTTGATATTTCAATCCTGCTAACCTCTAGAAAAGGACAGAGGGGAGATTGTCTCCTCTGAACAGAAAAGGAATGTAGCTCATAACTTCATTGGCTAATTAAGGTCTTTTGGATTCAGTGATCAGCCTTCCACTCAAGCTCAGATTAAATGAGGGGGCCTTATTTTACTGATGCAACACAGATACAGAAAGATTCAAATAAAGCACATTTGGGACTAGAATCAGAAACTGAAAACTCAGCCATGACATCTTTCTCCATTTATCAAGGGCTATGGTTTTCTCTCTTTCTGCCGCGCCCCCCTCCACCCACACACACACTTCTCCCCTGCCTACCAACTTCCTCTACTGACTCTTACTCTAGTTCCCCCAATAACCTTCACTCATAACCTTCCAGTTCTATAACCCTTTCCAATCAAGAATTTCCTGTTTCTCTAATACCGAGTTCCCAAGAGAAGAATCCATTGGAACCATTCCAATTCACACTAGACAAGTCATAAATTGTCAGAAACTATACAGTTAGGTCAAGTTCCCATCTTTTGTTCAATCAGCTGTTGCAAGGGCCAGGGTCACAGAGACCACACACACTCAATAAGGCTGTGGGCGGGACTGGTCCCCGAAGAAGAAGGCATGTGTATGATAAGCAGTAAATCATATGTTCAGGGCTCATATTGGAAAGTGAAGGAATGCATTACATAATATTCTATAGCACTATAGTTTGTTGCTTGATAAATCTTAAAATAAATTTAACAAGTACTAATTTGAATTCACAATCCATCATATACCTGTAAGATCTAAGTAAGAAGGGTAACATTTTGGAGCTTTACTTCTATCTTTCACAAGTGGCAGAAATAATATTTATCACCAGGCTCAGTGGTAAAGAATCCACCTACCAATGAAGGAGATGCTGGAGACTTGGGTTAAATCCCTGGGTTGGGAAGATCCCTGGAAAAGGAAATGGCAACCCATTCCAGTATTCTTGCCAGGATAATCCCATGGACAGAGAAGCCTGGTGGGCAACAGTCCATGGGGTCACAAAGAGTTGGACATGACTCAGCACACATGCAAGAGTTGGCAAACCAGGACCAGTGGGCCAATTCCTGCCAGCTGCCTGCTTTTATAAATAAAGTTTTATCAGAACACAGCCATGCCCATTTGTTTATATAAGATAACAATCACAGAACTTAGTAGATGGAACGGAGACTTTCTGTCCCATACAGCCTAAAATACTAACTATCTGCTACAGACTGAATTGTGTTCTTCCCAAATTCAAATGTGGAAGCCCTGTTGGAGTGGGGCCTTTGAGAGGTAATCAGGTTTAGCTGAAATCATGAAGGTGAAGTTTTCATGACGTTATTAGTTCCTTTACAAGAAGAAAAAAAAGAGATTTCTCTCCCTGTGCAATCATGGAGAAAAGACCAGGTGAACAGACAATAAGAAAGCAGTCATACGTAAGCCAGAAAGAGGATCATGGTGAGGATCTAAATCACCTAGCAACCTGATCATGGATTTCAGCCTCCAGAAGCATGAGAAATGCTTGTTGTTTAAGCCACTCTGTCCATGGTATTTTGTTATGGCAGCCCAAGCACACACAACCTATCCTTTAATAGATAAAGTTTGCTGACCATGGCCTAGATTACTGGGAGGATTAACTGTGCTGGTGGCTCCCTAAGCACGTAGTCTGGTGACCACACACTTTCTCCATGGGTATTAAATTCCTTTTGCTGCACTCAGACCACATTCAGGAATCTGAGAGCACATACCTTTAGGGGGAAAAAAAGTAGCCTACAAATTTAAGATCAAGGAAATGGTTTTTATGTATTGAATATACTCTTGAAATCTTCACAGGTTTTCAGTTAATCTGTTAAATGCAGCAGTGTGTTCATAACTTAATTTGTATATTTTAGCCATTTGCTTTAATGCAAGTAATTGGCAGGTACCACATTAACACACAAAGGTAGGTAATGCCACATATAAAAAAAAGCATATTTGGCTCTTTATTATTTCTGCTAAATAATATAATGCACAAATCATAGAACTGAAGGGCCTGAAAAGATGTGTGAAGGTGGATTCATTCATCCCTCAGCTCCTGGGAAGCACTTCACATCAATTATCCTACAAAAATGGTTGCACGTTCGTCATTAAAAACACCAGATAATGAGATGCCACAGAATCCTGGGGTAATACACACCAGGGCCTCACAATTCTTTTATCGGGGTATCTTCCTAAAATGGAGCCCCATTTCTTCCTGCTGCTAGGTCTTTTCATCTTGTTCTCAAAGGTCCAAGCTGCTCTACCTGAGTTTGTATGTGGCATGAATCACTGACATGATTGCTTCTCTTCTCTCCTCCGTGTGAAGGGGAGCACCAGCCATGCCACTCTTATGACACCCTGAACACTCAGGGCCAAAATTCCACAGCCAGGGCCACATCCACGCTGGGGCAAGAAGAATCAAGCCCCTTTTCACCTCCAGAAGTGAGGCAGAGAGGCTTCTGGGACAAAGAGTATATTGTCTTTTGCTAACTTTAAGGCAAAAAGGTTGCCATTGTTGTCGTGTTGTAAACAATACCACCTTCAACAAAAAAGCAAGTCATCTTTCTGGTATGTTCTGTGATATTTTCTTTTAATATTTGAAATGCATTTTCTTAGATGAATATCCTTGATAAGGAGAGAAACTCCAGGATGTCCAAGTAGGAAAATACTTAAAAGGCTGAGAAAAATTAAGTGCTTCAGAATGAGAGAGGGTGATTTAACAGTCCTATCAAAGAAGTAGGCTTTCCTGAAAACACTTTCCAAGAGTATCAGACTAACTAAAAATATATTCAAATGGATTTCTATGAAAACACTGTAGCTAAAATAATGTAAGTGAAGGCATGATTAAAACAGTATTCTGATTTTCTCTCACCTCCCATAAAAAATTTTTTTTTAAAAACAAGCATGGAAGCATACATTCATTATTTGAGACTTTTCTTCTCATTTTAATGTTTAAATTAAAATACAGTGTTTGGGGGCTTACCTGCCATTCCTTGCGCCTCCTCTTTTCCTGTCATCACACCCTATCAGAACTTCACCACAGATAGCTTGTTTCTGGAGCTTAATTGCCATCAGTCATCAGACCTGGTGACAAGAGGAACTGCCCAAAGAATTCACAGTTAAATATCTAAAGACAGAAAGGATATAAAGGCTTCTAGGTAGCAAGAGAACTGTTGAAGAGAGAGACCAGTGACATTACTGTGTAAGATTGGTTCCCTCAAATCTTAGCTGTGTCAATCTACCTCTATTGTGGGAACTTGGAAATAGTGGCAAAGAGTTAAACGATTTGGAGCATATCGACTGACAGGGAAACAAACCAGTAAAAATTGGAATGTTTCTGGGTAACTATTTCATATCAACCAAGCAATATTTTGTTAATATTTCTTTGCAGCTATAGGTAATCATAAGATCGTTGCTACATTCATAGAAATACATGTGAGTTGAAAATAAGAATTTTTTGATAACTTTAGGCCATACTACTCTTATTTAAGAATGTCACATTTGAAGGTTCAGCCACTGGATAGTTTATACTGATGATAACGTTTAAACCACTAACCTAATGTATGGTTATCACTCAAAACAGGTTAGACAGTTTTTTATAACTGAGACATAAACTTGTATTTACTGTCTCAAGACCTGTGAACAAACCGATAAAAAAGAATTCCATTTGGATCCAAGGAGAACTTTGAAACTTTAAGGATCCTCTTTTAAAATGTGTTTCCAGTTTTCGAATACCATCCACATTTGTGCCATTTTCTTAAAGAAGAATCAGTATGACTTTTTAGGTTGGATGGATTCAACTTTCAAATTTGATTAATGAAATATGTTATATGCGAAAGGCTACTGATTTTTAATTTAGTTCCCCATCACATACTCACCAGAACACTGTGAGAGGCACCTTTAATCATGCTAATTTCAGTCAGGTTCATAATGTCCTGGAGATTTGTATATTTCAAATTGAATTAATCATCACCTCCCCTCCACCCAACCCCTTATCAGGCAGTCCCTATTCCTTTCTTTTCTATTAATGGCACTGCCATCCTCCCAGGCACCCAGACACAAAACCTTACAATCATGATTATTGTATTTCTTTTCTTACTTAACATTTAACCAAATAAATAGGACAAATACTACCAATGCTACCTTTATAACATTTCTTATACTCATTCTTCCTCTTTATGGTTTAACTCACTAATTCATGGACCTATGCCTTTTAGCTCAAACCAGGTGCTTTGTTCTGAAGCCCTGAAACTTCTGATAATCCAAAGGTTTTTTTTGTTTGTTTGTTGGTTTTTAAATAATTTGTGACTGAAACTGACATGAGGCCTTTATAGCCATCATGTATAATATTTAGCTTGAATTTTTCTGGCAAAAGGGAGCTTCTCCAGACTCCAGTATTATCCAATATATGGTACATGCCTTGTAGTACCTTTTTAGAATCTAGAAAATTCTGAATCCAAAAATACACCTGGCCTCAATGGATTCAAAAGAGAGAATCATTTTGCTTATCGTAATAACCTCTTGAAGAAGACTCTACTTAAGATTTGAAGATTCTACTTATGATTTTCCCATTCTTTAATCAATTCTGGACATTTCTGTCAAAGGAACCTTTCTGAATATATTTACTCTGAAAGTACAGTCTTTGAGAAATGCTTCCATCTTCATATTTTGGCATTCAGGCCCTATGTGATCTGGTCTATCTTTTCTACTACAGAAGATGGGCTCTAAAGCACATGAGATAACATATGACCAGCTTTGAGAAACAGAAGATGTTCCATGTTAAGCATCATGCCTAATTCACTTTGTATAACCTATAGGTCAGCTAGAGTGCATGAGTACTCAAGAAACATTTGTTAAATAAGTAAAAGAATGAATAACTGCTGAGAAAAAGGCTGAATGAAAGAATAAACAAATATTGATCTGAAAAAATATGAACAGTAATAGAAAATGGCAAGTTTTAGTTCACAGGTCTAAGATGAACATCTGTCAGGCTCTATATAAGAATGAAGTTTGAAATTCCTTAACTCAAGAGAGACAAAGAAATTTTAAAAGAGACCTAAACAAGTGGCAACAAAACAGTGAAGGATTGCTACTAACAAAAATCCGAATAGGCTGGGGGGGTTTTGGTGTGTGTTGGGGGGGGAGGGTAAAGAAGGAAATAAATGAAGACAGGCAGTTGTGGTGGCCTTGACTTATTAAATGCCTATGTGACTAACTAGATACAGAGCACAGCATTAGAGGAAAGGGAGGAGCTTACAGTCTAACACAATTGGCAAGAATATGCATAGGCAGCCATGGCCCATGGCTGGTTGACTCTCTCAATATGGCTGCAAACTCATTAAACACACTAGGAGGGATTTGGTTTATACTAAACAAAGTGAACACATTTCCACTGCACTTTGAGGGATTTCAGTTACACCTATTGAAGAAATAGATTTATATCAATAGAATACAAAGAATAGAATAGATTTGAGTCACCAATATAGTTGAATAAGTCAAAAAGAACTTCAAGAAATGGGTTAAAGACACTGAAACAAGTATGAAACTTTTATTTTTATTTAGACCTCTAAGAGAAAAATAGAGACATTTATCTTCTTGGAAACGTTTAGAATTATTTTAGCTTGGCATCAGGCAAGCAAACTTAAGAGCTTTTTATATAGTCTTTTGTGATGGAGGTTTCTGAAGAACTACATTCAAAGGGCATTAGAAGAAAAAAAAAAAAAGGAAAGCAAGCAAGCTCCTGGTGACAGAAATAGAAGCAGGAGAGGGGTTTGTGATCCTTTTGACAATTCATAAGGAAAGCTTCATCTGCCATAACCTTAAGCGCAGTAGAATATCTATGAATACCCCAATAACCATGGCTTATATTTGAATCACCTAGTCAGCAGCTCTGGTAGTATCAATATGACATATATGAATGGACCTGTTCAACCCGCATTCCAATCATTCACTTCACTTCTAACCCAGGACTTTAATGACTGCCAAGCTTCTACATTCACTGGCATGCACTCATCTCCGTCATGTTCTTCTGACAGCTTATTCAAACAAAAGGAATATGACTAAACTCCCCAAGCAGGACAGAGGGAGTTCTAGTGCTGAAAAGCAAGCCAAATTTACAATTTAAAAATAAATTCCAGTCCTGTTCAATAAATTACCTATTGCATACTGTAAGAATTACATTATTATTGCCATAATAATATATGGCCGTTATTAGAATGACAGCAATAACATATGCAATTGCTAATGGACTTATAATGTAGCATGCCATTGGGAAATAAAAACGAACTATATTTTTTCCCATTACCAAACAAATGCTGCTAGAATCTATACAGTAATTGGAAACTGAGTAGTTAAAACTAGAAGTTTATACCCATATTTGCCTTGCATATATGGGCCTCTGTCACATAATTTTCCACTAAAGTTAAATAAGAAGAAAATATTACACACAGACTCTTTCTATATGCCCAAACTGTTTTGATTATTTTGATGGACTCGACTGGCTAAGTCAAGTTATCCAGTTAAAAAAAGGTGAACTCAATCAAAAAAAAAAAAAAAAAATTCAGAGAGGTCAAAAGAATAATCGTGCCAGTCAAAAACTGATCTGTAAGTTCTTTTTTTTTTTTTCCTGAAGAGATTGATTTGACTGGTCAAGTCAGTTAAAATAGTCAAACCAGTTTGTGTATATAGACATAACCACAGTATTGAGTCATATCTAGTTCACTGCAAAAAATAGTAGCAATACTTCTTAACTACGTTGATATTCAATATGAGTTCTCTGAGGTGGGTGGGACAAAGCTTTCCATTTCTATTTTTAAGCTGAAGAGTTTTAAAGAAAACTGGCTAGAGTGTATCATCTATAACGAAATTACAGACCACCTCCAAAACATAGACTTAAAATAATGACTAATTATTTCTCATAGCTCTGTGAGTTGAATGGATTGAGCTGGAGAGTGCATTGGCTCCATATGGGATAGTCTGAAGTCATTCATGAAGTTGCATTTAGTTGGAGCCTGACTGGGATTGGAATATCTAATGTGAACTCCCATCCATAAAGGTTTCTATCCATATTGCTACTCATTAGTTAATAGTTTAACCTGAGTTTCTAAGGAGGCAGTTGACTCCAAGAGGAAATATTTCAGGAGGGCAACTCCAGTGTGTAAGCATAAACTCAGCCTCTGCTTGTATCACACGTGCTAACGTCCTGCTGTCAAAGCAAGCCCAGACACAAGGTAGGAGTGGCTCTGGAAGGGCATGAGCATCAGATGTGATGTCTTGGGAGTCACGCACATAACCTTCTACCACAATACAACTGGGATGCTACAGAGCAAAGATCGAAACTCATATCCTCTTCTTGTGGTTTTCTTCCCATGAGATTAAGCAAGCTCTCCAGTGTTACACATCTGACTTTTCCACAGTAATATATTGAGTACTTATCATTTTTGTGTGGGTTGTTTCTTTAAATTCATGGTGGAGAGGACTTTCATATCATATATCTACTTTGAATTTACCTCCTGGTTTCACATCTAGTCATTTTTATCTAAGAAGGAGATCTGAGACAAACGTACCTTTGCTAGTTTTCATATGCCTTCCTTTCCAACAACTTAAAACCTCATAGACCCAAGAATGATCTTACTGTCATCTTGCCATATGTAAGTCCAATACTGGGAGGAAGAGCTAGGATTATTAATTCCTATCTTGAACAGTTGGGAAAACAGAGTCAGAATATGAGCTACTTGCTCAGGATCTCTTGGTGCATAAAGAAGCCAGCCTTTCCAAATCCAGAAGGTTCTTTCTTGCTCTGGAAGAATGCAGGGTCTCTTGGGCAGGTATCTGCATAAAACTTTGAACATATTAACATGGAACTTCTCTACCTGCTAACTGTTTATAGCACAGATTAATAGCACTGTTATCTGACAGCATTAGAAGAACTCCATGTCTTACAACATAGCACAAAATACACCTCAAACCAGTGGCCAAATAAACACATAATTAAATAATAATTTTAAAAAAGCAAAAATAAATTTTTGAAGTTGATGTGGGCAAGGCATGAAGTTCTAGAATTTTCTGTAAGTACTAGATACTCTATCTCTGCTGCTTTAACCAAATCTGGAGAACAATTTGACTTTTTTTTTTCTTTCTGAGATAAGGAATTCCTACAGAGTAGTAACCCTTTATGATACATTTTTGTGATGTTCAGCTAACCAGTCCAGTCCTATTTTATCTTTTAAATTCCATTTCCCTATTAATGCATGAGGCCTGAGATCTAACCATACTGAAGATGTTCCTTTCCTGTTCCACTTACTCTGAGTGCACTGACCACAACTTTCACCTTTATAGCAACCACCCAGTGGGTAATCTGTGCAATATGCAACTGGATGCAATGTTTTGTTATTTCCTTTCTTAAAGCTCATCACAGGGGAGAAAAGAAAAGAAAAAAAAAACAGCAGTTCTTGGCCTCAAAAATCCCTTTAATTCCTAAAAATTATTAAGAATCCCAAAGAGCTTTTGTTATATGAATTATACCTATCAATGGTTACTGTGTTCTTTAACTGTAAGGGCATAAAATGATACATTCCCTTAGCTGTTAGAATGATGATGTCATCACATGTCATAGTGGCTTTGTATACTTCACTGTAACCTTTGAAGGAATGGGAATGAAAACAACAAATTTTATCTTGTTTATTATTATGGAAATAATATTGACCCTGAAAAGGTCTCAGAGACACTTAAAGGGTCTCAAACCACATTTTAAGAACTCTTGTTCCAAACAATTTTCTCCCTGAAACATAATACAGAGTGCTAATAATGAAATTATTAAACATTTTATTTTTACTCCTAAACTAACAATTAAAAGCTATCCTTAGAGAATAAAACTGAAGTAAGAGCACAGATCCAGAGAGGTACGGAAAAACTTAGCCTGGGGATGCCCGTCCACTGGTTAGGGTCAATAAATTTGACTTTGACAAATATGTTGGGTTCAAGAAGATATGTCAGATATGGAACAGGTATATCAGAAGAACAGACCAGAGCTGCCCAAAGTGGTTCATTCAGTGGGTAGCAACTCCACTGGACTCTCAGCTTTTTGCCAAGACCCAGAAGGGCTACTATATCTTAGCAAAAGGGTGAATAAAGGAAAATACCCACCTCCAAGAAAGGGAAAAAATTCCCGTGAAAATGCATAACCACGGGTTTTCCCTTTTCTGGGTTTTCAGCCCATTTTTATTATAAAGTTGTCCCAGGATGGTGGTGCAACTAGGCTCTGGGCAAGCACAGAAGCAAACTATCTGCAGGGACACACTTTTAACCTGGGCTTCACAGAATTCCCACACATACATCATTTTAAAATAAGCTTGCAAATTAAAACAAAATCATAAAACACAAAGAAACAACATTACTCATGCTGAGTTAGACAGGGCAACAATCACACATATAAAAAGAATAAAATAAGAATGTTTTAACATGCTTATAAAAATAAAAGATTTCAAAACATGTCAAATCACCAGTCAAATCTGAAAAGGAATAAAATAGAATTTCTAAATCAAATACTGAAATTACTTCAAAAAATTAAAATATTTGAAATTAAATAGTATACAAGGGTTTAGATCCATTGGAATTCTCACATATTGCTGATAGGTGGGTAAAACCACTTTGAGAACCTGTCTGGCAGTACTCACAGAAGCTAAATGACATATACTCCATGACAAAGCAAGTCTTCCACATATAAACTCAATAAAAATACTCAATGTATTCTCACCCAAAAAACTATGCAAGGAAATGTGTCACGTCTCTATTCATCATGGTTATAGATGTGTTTTAGTTTATAAACATTCACCTAGATCTATATTATGGTTTCTGTATTTTTCTGCATGCACACTGTGACTGCATAAAAATGTACACATAGGGCTTCCCTCATAGCTCAGCTGGTAAAGAATCCACCTGCAATGCAGGGGACCCCGGTTCAATTCCTGAGTTGGATCCGCTGGAGAAGGATTAGGCTACCCACTCCAGTATTCTTGGGCTTCCCTGGTGGCCCAGCTGGTAAAGAATCCACCTGCAATGCAGGGGACCTGGGTTCAATACCTGGGTTGGGAAGATCCCCTGGAGAAGGGAAAGGCTACCCACTCCAATATTCTGGCCTGGAGAATTCCATGGACTGTAGAGTGAGTCCATGGGGTCGCAAAGAGTTGGACACAACTGAGCAACTTTCACTTTCAAATATGTATATACACACACACACAGACACAAATTGCTCACACACAAAAATTTTTTAATGTCTGAAGAAAAGGACATCACCAATAAATCAGAGCAAATACCACTCTTAACTGGATTTATTGCCCAAAATAGAAAAAAAAGTTAACAGATCAAAAAAAAAAAAACTACTAAATTCCTTTAAAGATAAAAAGTTGATCAGAAGTTACATCCAAAGAAATGAGAAGATCAAGAGATGAAAGTTATGAAATATATATATGTGTGTGTGTATGTACACACACATACACACACACATATATATAGTTCCACAGAGAGCGTGAGAGATAATATTTGAAGTTGGACAATTTTGAAGTTAGAACTTTCCAGAATTGATGCAAGACCTGAACTTCAGAATCTGGAAGACAGTAATTTCCAACATTCATCTCTATAAGGAAATACACACCAAATGCATCACAGAAGACTGAAGAACAGCAAAGATAAAAGGGAGATCCTAAAGGCAGCAAGAAGAGATAGGGCTTTATGCAAAAAAACAAAACAAAACAAAGTTGTTTTAGGCTAACATCAACAATGGAAACTAGCAGATCACAGAATGATGATTTCCAAAGTTGTAAGAGAAAAATTACTGTCAATGTAAAAAACAGCCTAATTTGGGATAGAGTTATGTGGAATCAAAACATGCGAGTGCTTTGCATTGAGTAAAAAGATACCATATCACGCTACTGTTCTTTTTACCATGGTTTGATACAAAAAAAGTGTGATAAACTCTTTGGTTGTTTGTGTGATTTAAACGTAGTAAATAAAATTGCTCTGTTAAGAGAACGTGCTTGGTCACCTACAAGGAATGAGATAGAAGTGATCAGTCTAGTCTAAAAGCTCTTTCATTGTCCTCATTAGGCTGAAGGTAGATGCTCAGGCAATACGTAGACAGAGGGATGGATAGATAGATATATATTTGGATGGATGGATGGAGAGAGACAGACACACAGATATTTTGTGGACTAATTTTATCATCTGTACCTGGCCGTGACATTGAATACCTCTTTGGCAGAGTCTGACAGAACATAGCATCCCAAGTGCTAATTTTCTGAATTTTCCGCTCCAGGATCTGATCGGTGTTTTTTGGATGAAGGGAAATGCAGGGAAGCAGCTTTATGTGTCCCTAATGGAGAGCATTTGTCTCTTTGAACACTCTTGGGGCACCACTGCCATGTTCTGCAGTGAAATCAGCTGATGAAAGATCTCTGCCAGGGTGGAGGTCAGGGTCTTTCTCTGAGTGAAGTGTGACATCAAATGTTGGGCCAGTTGTGAATATCTTTGTCCATAGTCCAAAATTTATTTATCTTCTCTGAACACAGGCAAAAATAATAATAATAATAATATGGACCACTTTAAAAAGTGTG
Source organism: Bison bison bison (assembly GCF_000754665.1). Taxonomy (NCBI): domain Eukaryota; kingdom Metazoa; phylum Chordata; class Mammalia; order Artiodactyla; family Bovidae; genus Bison; species Bison bison. The sequence goes on along the minus strand of NW_011495035.1, from coordinate 1,594,590 downwards.
TCACCATTTCCTGAGAGAAATGATCTCCTCTCTAGGATCTGACTGAAAATCATGGGCAATTGAAAGTCTGGTTTATCCCTGTGGACTATTAGTCACCCTATAAAAGTTAATTTAAAACAAATTAATCCATAAATCTCTACATTGTCTGCAAATACTTACCACTATAAAAAACCTAATTTAAACCCTTTCCCCTCTATTCTAAATTAGCATTGCACTGTGTTTTAGAAATTGTCTTCCCCACTCAGAATAAATTACTAGTTATTTCCTTTCTTTTTGATGACAGTGGAAGTTCTAAGAGTAGTATTAGGTCCAATATCACAACCTCTTAGTTCTCAAAGAGAGGAAGAAAGAACACCCAGTATTTTACAGAAGCCTTAAAACATAAATGTTATGTATTGGAGAAGTTGAATTTTAAAAGCAGTTCCTTAGGCCATTCTTACTGAAAGTCACTTAACAGGGTTCCCCAGTTAAGACTTAAGCCAAACTTAGAATGTGGAATAAAATGAAATCAGAGAGGTAGTTCTTTGATAGAGACAGAAAATTTACATTTATTGGGATAGTTCATATTGGAGTTTCAAACAAGAACACGTGAGTGGCCTTCATTTAATATAAACGCTAAAAATGGCAACTTGAACCATTAAGTGGCTCAGATTTCTGCTAAAACCAAAATGCAAACTTTATTTACCCTAGAGAGCTGGTCTACAATATTTTCAGATGGTGGTCAATGATCAGGTTAAAGAAGCTGTTTCTTGTCTTTCCTAAGCTAATAAGGGAGTAAGCAAACACAATTATTTAAACACAAAGTTATAACCCCACCCATCCTGAGGCGAAGCCTGTTGAAAAGGGAACACTGCCACCTCTGGTGATTAGGAACTTCTAGAAATGTAATTTTTACACAGAAAAATCCTGTTCCTTATGGAGAGTGATTTTTATCCTGAGTATTCTAAAAAATGGCCATTTTCTAAGTCAGAGGAAGACTCAGATGGTGAAAAAAAAAAATTAAATCCAAATGTCCCCAATTCCACTGTCTATAGCCAATGAAAGTAAGAGAGAGAGAATTTAGCACATTGAGACATTTCACAGAAAGGTGTTCTGGGGCTGTCATTCCATAATCTAAAAAAGGGCACTTATCGAGCTGCTAATTATAAAGCTCCCCTACAACACTACACTGATGTTAAATAGCATGGTTCCATTAGCTGTAATTATTCCATTTGTAATAAATAAGCATTAACCATTTTCAAATGTACACTCACAAATCAGTTTTAAAGGATGAGTTTCATGCATTTAAAATCATATATTTCAAAAGAGCCTAGGTGACAAATCTATGTAAAGGCCTAAAATGCAAATTAGAAGAGCATTTGAAAAATTAAAATATATTCAATAACACAAATTATTATAGCCTGCAAAACCCTAAAAAAGAGAGAGAGTACTGCAACTAATTAGGGAGAAAAATATTTAGGTGTTCAACTCGGTGGATGAATTAATTCTTTAAAAAATCCGGATTTCTTTATAGAACTCAGAATCTGGAACCTAGGAAGTGATTTGTATGAAAATAGACTTTGATGGGTGGAGACCAGATGTATTCATATAACTACACAAATGACATTGACCGCCATCATTCTGGATAAACGGGTTGCAAGGAATCATTTGTAAATGTGAGGTACAGTCACAGACAGAAAGGTTTGGATGTGGAGGAAAGAAGTGGCTAGAATAGGCTAAGACGTTCCCCACAATTACTACCCAGAGATCACTTTAAACAGTGCGAGATTTACTGCATTCACTAGTCCTTAGAAGATTACCTACCTTACTTATAACTCATAACAAAACAATTAGCCAAACTGCAATGAAATTTACAAAGCAAACCAAAAACGAATTGATAAATTAAGTCACTATAAAAACACTGGTGTAGGTAATTAAAAAAAGGCTAATGTTGATGTAAAACATGAATCCCAGCAATAATTTACAAAGCAAATAATAAATAAGTGCTTACTTATTAATGAACTTGGAAAATCAAAGTTCTATTTGCTACCCATATATTGGTGCAAAGGTTCTCAAATTTGTTCTAGGCATGGACTTCCTGGAAGCCTCAGTGCTTTACTAGAGTAGAAATTATTCTGATATCTCAACATACATCAAATAATTTTACTAGAAAAAATATGACTTGTCATATATTCATAATAAAAATATACACATAATTTTCTAATCATGAACAAAAATCTGTTAACAACAACAATAAACAGGATTAATTTGTTAGCTGTTGTGTAAGAATGATGGCTTAGCATTGTGTGCTGTCCAATAGAGCACTAATGTGCCTATTTAGAGTTAAATTAATAAAAATGAAACAAAATTAACAATTCAATATAGGCTCTAAATTTAACTTTTATATCCCTAAGAAATTAAGTTAAAACTTCAAATCTGAAGTTCAATGTCTTAGGGTGCCTATGCATGTTTTCTGTAAACACTGGGAACAAGAACTGGTGATTTTCTGATGACAAGAAAAAGAACTTGTATAAATTTAAAGTTAAACAGATTCCTTATCCCACTTGCCTGGTGCTATCCATTCACTGTTAATTTTGCTTCTGCCCTCACCTACATGTAAATATTTTCTAAATGTCTCTTCCCTGTCTTTACTGTAACATTAGTAGCTAGCTTAGTACCTTGAGTTTTCAAATATAGGACAAGATTACTTTATTTCAAGGATTCTCATCAAATGCCATTGTCAACTCAAAAGTCTTAGTGGCTTAAAGTTTTCTTTCAAACTACAAGCAGCAGTTTTTTTCTTTGTTCTCTGAAGGTACTCTGTATCAAATTAGCATCCTAAGGAGACAGTACTAAGTCTCAGGACAGAATTTTTAACAGGAGCTGTTGACCTGGTTTTCCCCAATATGGTACCTAAATCTTAATTCATAGTTACATAGAGTCTACCCTACTATATACTATATGCAAAATAATATGTTAATATCTATGATATATACTATATCATGCATCTAACCTGCATATATTTATCTACAATATACCTCATATACTATAAAATGATACCTCACAAATGTGTTTACTTCTAATTTTTTAACTGAACACACAATGATTCAGGAACTTGGCATAGAGTTTACTCTTCCAATTTATGGACTCTAAGTGCCAAGGAATGTACAGTGACTGTTCTAAGATCTGTTCTACAGTCACAGGAACTTTGAAAACTCACCCAGTGTTATCCAGGAAAACTGTCACTGGCTGCTCTGGTGCAGCAGCCTTTCTACAGACCAAGCTGTGCTGGGGCCATGTGGTCCACTGGTCTGTCCGGGAAAGTTCTGTTCTCAAGGCGTTCATTCAAAGGTTCTTCCCATTCTTCTACATTTGCCCCAAATAAGATGCTTATATTCTGAATATTTAACCAGCTGATTTCTTCAGAAGGCTCTATTTCCTTAACTTAAAAACAACATTGTCTTCGTCAATAGTTGTAGCTCTCTCTCTTATTCCTGTTTAAAATATGATTTTATCTGTTTCTTCTCATTCAAATCAGAACTTCTAGAGCAGGCAAAAGCATTTTGGAACACATCCCGTGAACAATTCTTGGTCACATTCATGTGGGAGAAACTGCTCCCATCTGAGTGTGATTCATTTCACTCCCCGGTAGGTGCACACCCTAGTCTGGTCACTCATTTAGGATATGACTGGGGCCAAAATATTACACCCAACCTTCCTGTGCCTCATTGTCCTCATCCATAAAATGGGAATGAGAGTCATCTTCTGAAATTATTTAGACACTTAAATGACATAAAGCTTGTAGCCCTTCCATGGGAATCTTACTTCTCATCTATTTGTGTTCTTTGTAAGGAGAAGATGCTCTCCAAATTTATTTTGAGGGAAGAGGCATATTCCTACTTTGACTTCAACATGGCAGTGTGTTCCTGATTGGAGAATGCCGTTAAATGGCCCCATTTTCCCAACACTCTCACTTGGAGAAACACTACTCTGTGTAGTTACTGTTCATTTCTCCATGCCCACTCTGGCACTGGTTGCAAACTCAGTTCTTTTTACAAATTCCTTATTAGCATTCAAGGAGGTTCAAGTCATTTAAGAAAACCATGGGAGAGAAAAGGTTTCACTTGAGACAATTGGATCCATTTGCTTAATTTGATTTGGTGAACTGTGAAAAGATGATTATTCTATTTTAGTGTCAGAGTACCTTCCTTCAGCCAAGGAGTTTGATTTGAGTACTACTGAGGCAGTCAATGACATTTTCTGAGATACTTAAGAATAGGAGAACAGAGGTAACAAGTAGTTCATATGTTGGGGTCTCTAAAATGCCTTGCAAATAGAAAACATTCAATAAATACACAGGGAATTGTAACAGAGAAACAGGCAGATTTTAGATTTGAAACAGCAAATAGATTGAAATTCTTTTTAAAACAATTGGAATACATTAATTGTTTTCCCCTTCCAATTATGATGTGCTTGAAAGATTCTGGCCTCACTATGTATTACTTAAGCCCAAACCAACTCATATAGAGACTGACCTAAAGAGAGGAGCATACACAAACGTTGCAGCTTCCCATAAATAATCCACAAGTGTTGCCCCAAATTTCAAGCATTTATTAAGTAAAATCTGAATGCTGTGGCAGAGCCACTTGTAAGACAGCCTTGACAGACAGATCAATTTGATCCTGACATGGGGGGAGGGGTCTGCTCATTTGTAGCATTGTTATATGTAGCTCCGCAGGTGGGAAATAAGAATTGCCTCAAATGCCTTCCCCAATGCTCCATATTGGGCCCAGCTACAATCTCGCTAAATGACCATGAGTTATGACTGTCAACACTGGTTTGTTTGGAGAATCATGAGATGAAAAAGAGATCTTCTATTTCAAAAACACTCTAGGAGCAAATTCTGGAACCATCAAAAGTTTAAAAAAAAGAAAAAAAAAAAACTTCACAAATCCTAGAAATGGAATGGTCTTGACTCATTTTCCAAATAAAGTCAAAAGGGATGAGTCTTAGGAAATGGTGAAAAGCACAAATAGTGTCTTCTTCACCTCTAACCTTTCTTTCCCCCTCCCCCAACCTCTCACAGACACTCCTCCTGGTGCCAGAAGCTCCCTGATTTCTTGACAAGCATGTGTGATGGCTGAGTGATTGGCATTCTCTGAATGAAACTCGTCACACTCAGATTTACCTTGAGCTCTCATTTGCATTCAAACCTTTCCCTTTCTGTGGAGTTGCCAGCAATTTTTCTTTCTTCCTCAAAAGATCTTCAAGCAGAACAGGAGAAAGCTCTGGTATGGGGGCTAGGGTATGATTCCCCCGTGGCTATTTTCTCAGGTCTGAAAGAAAAGCACAGACTACTTTTTGATGTTTCATTTAGAGAAAGCAAGACAGACGAAAGGATGGAAAAGAAGGAACCAGAGCTAGGAAGAATGGAAAGAAGAAAGGGAAAAAGGAAAGGAAGGAGGGAGATAATTTGTTTGTTTTCCTTTCCCCCAGATTTGAAGACATCCTGTCTGATGTCCCTGTAAGTGTGTTCTTGAAAGTCACAGAGGGTAGAGGAATGGGTTCTCTTGGCAATTATTCCTCTACAGCCCAAAGCCTCTCTGCCTTCCCCTCTCAAGACAAGTCACTAGGATGACAACTCTCCTGATTCCCACCATTTCAAGACAATCTGATTCCACTCCTCTGATCCATGAGATGGACCTATATTCACTTTGTTCTGGAACATTTTTAGTGTTTTCCTACACATCTATTTCAATGAATTAAATAATCCTTATATATTATTTTATAGTTCCAATGTCTGTTTCTAACAAAATAAGCAGTTTGAATCTCTTCCTAGCAATTCAGATATCATAAGAGCACATTTCTATCAATTTCTTCAAGCTCATCTACTTAGCTGAGAACTGGACAGGAAGCTGACTTGAGACCAAGCAAGACCAGACTGAAATTTCACATGGAAAGGTAGGCTCTCCCATACAATTCCCTAAAGGTGGATTATGAATAGTATGACCAGCCTTGTGTGTTTACCAGGCGAGACTGATTAGCAATGTCTGCCTCAGGCTGAAGACACTTATTTGCCTTCTCTTGTCCAGGCTTCTTTAAACAGTCTTGACACTGCCCAATCGGTGTCCAGGCACTTTGTGGCTCTAGTCATATTTCTGTCTTTCACTCACTTTGTGAAATCCTACTTGATTAGAGTTTGCCTGTTGTTCATTATGTGCCCTGAATTAATAGAGGTGACATGTGAATGCTCTCAGTAGAGCATCCCAAGACGTCAGCTTCCCAGAGACAGTATGTTTTGTAAATGTGATCTAGCCTATCAGTTCAGTTCAGTCTCTCAGTCATGTCCAACTCTTTGTGACCCCGTGGACTGCAACACGCCAGGCCTCCCTGTCCATCACCAACTCCCAGAGTTTACTCAAACTCATGTCCATTGAGTCGGTGTGGACAGGTAAAAATGTCATGGAAAGTCAAGCAAAGTAGTTATCTTGGAACTGCAAAGTATCTTACACTTCTAGTTCTGTGATGGCATTCAAGTCGCAAATGTTTTATTACTATATCAAGATAATATTAATGATGATGATGATGATGGCTAAATACTTAGCTTTAAACAACAGACTCACAAAGCAAGTCAGCCAAGTCTGGATAAGGGAACAGCATATTGCCAGCTTCTACCTCACTCATGCCAGCATGGAGTGGCAGGTGGGGAGACTGGCACTGTTGAAATGAACTCCCCCACTCCTTTTGGGGGGGTTGCTGTTGTCAGTCTCATGAAGTTGAAGTCATCTAAGTGAGATGTTCTTACTGCAACCTAGGTTTTCTCAGCCACATCCCCACTGGGAGAAGAACCCTGGGATCTTCTTGTAAGAGCCAATGAGACATGCCAGTGATCTCTAATCCCTCAACACATCCCCAGTCCTGGGTGGCTTTCCTAAAAAGACACTTTGCTAATTATAAAGGGAGGAGTCTGTGTGCTGGAGTGAATGCCTTAGTTAACATAGGAGTTAAAACACAAGCTCTGACTGTAAAAAAAGAATGAAATAATGCCACTGATAGCAACATGGATGAATGTGGGAGATGCTCTTACTAAGTGAAGCAAGTCAGAGAAAGACAAATCCTGTATGATATTCCTTATATGTGGAATCTAGAAAAAAATGATACAAATGAACTTATTTACAGAACAGAGATAGACTCAAAACACAGAAACCAAGCTTATGGTTCCCAAAGGGAAAAGAGCAGAGGGCAGGACAGATTAGGACTCTGGGGTTAACAGATACACAGCATTATGTAGAAAACAGATAAACAGCTAGGACTGACTATATAGCACAGGGAACTATACTCAACATCTTATAATAACTTACATTGGGAAAGAACCTGAAAAAGAATATATACCTATGTGTGTGTAATGAATCACTTTGCTGCACACCTGAAATACTGTAAATAAGCTATACTTAAAAAAAAAAAAACAAAACACAAGCTTTGAAGACAGGTATGAGACAGAATCCCCAACCCCATCACTCATTATTTGTGACACTGCATACTATTTATGTTCCTTGAGTTCTTTATCTGTAAAATGCGTGTTAGATACCTATCACATAGACAATAATGCCAGGACATTGGAAGTAGGTGCAAAGTGTGTTTTCTTTTTGTACATGGATTCCAAAAATAAGTGCATTCCAATCAGCTCAAAAACAGAAGCTGTGTTGGTGGGCTTGTGAGGATGGTTGTGATTGGGCATTCATAACACACTTCACTCAATTTTTGTCAGGCAGAAATCTAACTATTTCTAGATTTTCTAATTTTTCAAGGGATTTTTTTCCCCAGGGGAAATGAAAAAGCATACATTTCCATATGAAATTTCCCAATAACTCAGATTTTAGAAAACCTACCAGATCAACTGCCTCAGTTACAGAGAAACCTGTTTTACAATATGATTTGGCCTTCTGTCTGTCTCTTTCCACCTCTAGCCTAAAAACCATAAACTCTCAATACATAACAGTCATTTTTATTATCATTAGCTTTGCAACTAGTAGAAAAACAACCCAAATTGGAAATCTCTTAACATTCGTTCGACCATTGTCTGGTCCTATGGCAAAGATGTCGGAATCCTTAAAATTAACTGGTGGCCTTAGGTTCTGTTTGTTCAGAGCTAACTATGAATTTTATCAGTCCATCAACAAGCTCCATCTTATCTAAACTTAAAGAGATGCAACAAGCTCAAGTGGAAATTCAGTATCATCTCATGAACATAATAACAAAATGCAATGCATATGCCAGAGTACAAAGAATGCATGCTACTTGGAAAGCAGAAGAAAAAATGAAAAGTGCCTGCTTCTATGTATAAAGCATACCCTATAAGTGCTAAACGCAGTTTTACATTATAATAGTGTATAAGCAAAGCGTTTGTGATATATTTATAAACGTCCACATAGAGATTTGGGGGAAAAGAAGGAGTCTTGTTTAGTCACAGTGAATTTTCATCTCATGAGAAGCTGAAGAGGCTTGTTACATGCTCAGTGGTAAAGTTAAAATTTATTTTGTCAAAGCTCTTCCCTTCTTTAGCTGTATGATAAGAGGTCAGAGTGACTCAATCTCTCAAGTCTCATCTGCTAAATGGCAAGAAATATTAGGTTCCACATCAGAGGATGACTCTGAAGAATAAAGAGATTTAATGTAAAGATGCTTAGCAGAATGCCTAGAACACAGTAAATGCTCACAAGATAAGCTACTAGGATGAAATAAACTAGTGAGATTAGTATATGGGTAACTTGGCTTTTTTAAAGGGCTAACGTTTTAATCATGATATCTCTGGGAGTAAATTACAAAAATAAAGACTTTCGGCATTTTCTAAAATCAACACCTATAAAAACACAATTTAAATGCCTTTATCCAGGATGAATTGCTGGAGAAGAGAGATTCTCATGCAACATTTTCGTGTTATGAACAAGGAGCTTTTGCCTGGTAAACTCATGGGGTGAAATCTCATCCCTTGATCTTCAAAGTGTGACAAAGAGCTATTGATTGAGGGCATATTGTCATTTAAATTACAATTAGGGATGGGTGAAAGGTGGTTATTCAACAATTCAAACCTTTCTTTTAATACTGTCAAGGACGACTTAACCTTCACCCAAACACACTTCTAAAACTTCTGAGTTTCAATATGTCTACAATCAATGTGCTTTTCTTCCAGGATGAGAATCGTGTCATTACTCTCAAATGCTGAGATTTGGTAGTTTTCAATCCGGTGGTGAAAACCTTTCAGAAAGCTTTGCTCTCAGTCACAAAACACTTGTGTCCCGACACGAATCCAGTACTACATTTGCACTTTAATATGAAATTAAATCATTCAGTGTATTTTCCTAGAGTAGCGAGTTAGAAAAGTATATGCATTTTCAAAAATTGAATGCTACGTGGGTGATGTATGTTTTAATTTAGAGTAGTTTAAATAAAAAGAGATCCTTCTGAAGGCACAAATGGCTATGAACCTCCTGTCTTTTATTACTGGCCAAACAATGTTTAGTTCTAAAGGCATTAGGCGGCGCGTATGTTAAACGAAACAACGGACAGAATGAAAACAGTGTGTGTGTGTGTGTCTGAGTATTTATGCTGTATTACTGACTTCCTTGCATTTTGCAGTACAAATACACATCTTACATAATTTGTTTTGATATTGCAGACACACAGACAGACAGACACACATGGAGATGCAGATGCCCACACAGACACACACGCTAAAGTGCTATGCCTGCGTTGGGAGAATGCTGGACTCCGATCTCACAATCTTGCCCTGGCCAAATTCCCTGCAGCTTTCACAGGCATGCGGACAGCAAGAAGACCTCAGCTTTGATCTCCTACACTGAAGTACTTTTAGAATTTCTTCTGTCAAACATCTCTCTTCTCTCTTTTCCTTTCTTCTCCTCTCTGTTTCTCTGATGCATGCATACCTGCCTGTTTCTCTGGAATGGCAGGCATTTTCTAGGATGACATATTATTCCAGAGGTGCTTTTGGCAGCCCCTTGTCCTTTGGGCACTGTTCTGGCAGCAATAAGTCAGTGAACAGTGCAAGGTCACCCAGTCCTATAGTCTTCCGGCCCCTTCTCTTGTACAAAGCATGAGCTCCAAGGTACCCTTCACTGTCCTGACACATGAGGTCATGGAAGACAGTCTCCAGCTCAGGTACCTAACAGGTATGCCATGGCACTTAGCAAGAAAGTTGATGGTACCCGTAGTGGGTGGAAAACCTCCTGGAGTAGTTCTGACTGAGCTGTCCATTCTCTCTGTTATTAGATGCTTTCTTCTCACTTGTGAAAGAACATTTGCTGTACTGCAATGGTTTGCTGGGGCACCTACTAAACCCATAAGAACATCCAGTGTTACCTTTTATTTAAAAACTCTGAGCAGAAAAACCACTCATGTGAATGCCATCGTCACAGAATATGCTGGGAAGGGAGGAAAAAAAAATTATCAAACTTAACATTGCTCAAATAGCAACTTCTCTTATCAGAAAATTTAGAGGGACTCCTTGTCACACAGAAAAACCAGAAAAGAGTATTTCTTGGCAATATAAATAGGCAGTTTATGCTATCAAAACTAAGGATTTCTACTCGTCTATCAGAAAGAAAATTACTTGTCTCATTATGACCAACTCATATTTACTAGTACATTCTGTTTGAATGGCAAAGTGAAAACTTAGAGGCAGAGTGAATTTTAGCATTATTCAGGCAAGTATTATATCTAAATATTTAGGAAATGAAGACTTAGGGATTCAGGATATTGGGGGGAAGCAAGATGCTTTACTGCCGCCTTGTGGACAGTTTAAAAGAACTGAGTATTTATTTAAGCCAGTGGTTAATGCACAAATCTTGGTCAGTAACAGAACCAGACAAAAATAAGTACAGGATAGAAGTGGGGCAGAATTAAATACTGAGTCTAGTCCAAAATTACTGTCTTTTTTTTAAGCCCTAAGAGATTCATAAAGTTTTCAGGTGATTGTGTCACTGTATTTCAAGAAATTTCTGGCATTCACAAATAGGAGATGGGGAGAAAATGAGATGAAGTTAAATGTTGGTTAAGAGAATTGAATCAGAATAACACCATCCTACTTTTTTTTTTTTTTAATCACAAGAGTTCCATTGATGCTGGAAGCAATTTTGCCACTATATTTCAAGAAAATTTACAAAATCCGTTCGTCACCACAGAATTAAATACAGCACCAGAAAAGCAGTGATAAGAAAAAGTGGGCATATTCTAGGGCTCAGTCCAGCAATTTAGCTTAGAATGTTTATTTAAACATAACTTGAATTTATAAACTTGTTTTCTAGGGAGATTTATAGTGCTTTCTGATTTTGGCTGGATTGAAAAAGTTCAACTCGACTTCCTGCAAAGAATATGCTTGTGTAAACCATCTTCTTCTTAAATTTTGACATGAAAAATTTTCATTGCATACATTATGAGTTACAAACAAATGTCCAGGTGAATGATTAATTTAAATGTAGCTATCAGTATCACAGAAAAAGCATCCTGGGACTTTTAGCATTATAGCACCACATAAATGCTTGTTGACAAAACATCAAAGAAAATATTGCAATTTTGAATTTCTCTGTGTTCATCGGTTGGATAAATATTTGAAATGGTCTAACTAATCCATTAAGTAAAAGGTATCTTAGCACTTTTGAGTAGTGAATCTAATTTCAAATTGAAAGAACAAATTAATAGATTTTTCATTAAAACATTTTAAGCATATAAAGTTATATAATAAATGCTTTAACTTCAGAACACGATTTGCAATGATTTTGTAGCCACTATTAAGTCATCGTATCTTTTCCACTGGAGAGTTTTTTCACTGAAACAATCTGAAAATCAAACAACAGGGTAATTTAAACTTTGCTAAATAATCCAAAATTTTAATTATTCATTTTCATTATTAAACTATCCTGATTTGTATAAGAGGTGGGTACATGAAAATTACTTAAATAAGACCAATATAAACCTTTATTCCCTATACCAAACAACATTCAACACTTCTTAAGCTACAGATTTGGGTGTAGTAATAGTTCTGATTTTTTTTTTTCTTGGTACTGAGCGTGGTAAAACTTAAGCAAATATGATTTTCAAAATTTCTGTCCTGTTTTTGTGGTTGGAGAGGAACCTTTCAGATCATTGATAAATATACTGATCCCTATTGTCAAAAAAGGTTTCAGCTCCCTTTGCCAAGGTATCTTCCCAACCCAGGGATCGAATCCATGTCTCCTGCATCACAGGTGGATTTTTTACTGTCTGAACGAAAGGGAAGTCCAAATTGTTTTACAAACAGGCTTTTTGCCTGTCATCAGTAGGAAATTAATCACTCAGGCTTGCAGTGTTACTGAGTGTTCATTATATGCTGTATACTTTGCTTGTATTCTCATTACAGCTTTATTACAACCTATAAATAGGCTATTTTCTCTTATATAGATCAGAAGTGGAAGACTCAGAGAGGTTAACAAACTAGCCACAGTCACACAGCCTTTCAGTGGCTTTTCTACCAGTACTGGTGACTTGATGTACCTCTCTTCTTCCCATACCTCTGGGGAATCAAAATCACCTATCTTTTTCAGGATGGATTGGCAACGCTTTTGAGTTTGCTTTAGCTCATGACCAGAGACCATCCAACACTGTTTAAGCAAGAATTGAAAAAGTGTTAAATATGTTTATTATTTACTGGTTAATTCATGTAATAGATATTTATTTAATGCTTTATGCTGGGTACAGTGCTAGGAACAGGGCTACAATATTGCCAGGCCTAAAATGGTAACTGCATTTCTGGAGTTTACAATTTAGACACTGAGCAAATTTGAGAAATAGAGAATGAGCATGACCCAGTCCTTCATTACACAGGACAAAACTCTGGAATCACGTGAAGTTCAAGTGACTCTGCTATCTCCTGTTTCTGAGAAACTTAGAAGCCATTTGTCATCCTTCTTCGTTTTCTCTGCTGCACAAACAGGTCTATTCAGAAGCTTTGCAGAAGATATTACATGTCCCTGGCCAAAAGTAGGTGTCTCACACATAGTGACAATCATTACAACAGGTGAGGGGGAGAAAGAGATGTGTAAACAATTCAGTGATCATGTGAAAAGTACCATCCTGGTGATACTGACAAAATTATCTGGGAATCCAAGGGCCAAGCTGCAAGAGAAAGCTGAAGAAATGTCACATCAGGAATGATACTTGGATCTCCAAGGATAAGAAGAAGCCTGCTGGGCAGAGGGACTTTCATGTGCAAAGATATAGATTGGTATTTCTATGGGATCAGAAAATAAGGACTGGGAAAAGACGGCAGACAGTTCTCACAAGTCCTAAACTTCACAGTTTAAGGACTGTACTCTGTAAATAATTTTGTAACAAATTCTTCCTGTATCATTTAGGAATCTCTGGCTCATAGAATAAGTAAATGAAATTTAGATGATATTAAAGAAGGAATTTCTTGATTCAAATAACTGGAAAGTCAAAAGTGAGATAGCTTTCAGGTGAGGTTTGATCTAGATGTCATAATGTCCTGTTCTGCTATTTTCTCAGCTCTTCTCTCTTCCATGTGGTGATATCATCTTTAGGCAAGACACTACTCTTGGGAGCAACAATATCTGCAAGCGGTAAAGTCAGGTCTCCTGGGCCTAATAGAGTCATGTACTTAACGTACTCAGCCTCTTACCAAAACACGCTGTCCTAGCAGAAAGATATGCTGATTGGTGTAAGCATCCTCCAAGAACAGGAGCAATCCCATTCAAACCACATGACCAAGAATGAGAGAGGTAAAATACAGTAGCTGTTCAGTTCAGTTCAGTCGCTCAGTCGTGTCTGACTCTTTGCAGCCCCATGAATTGCAGCACGCCAGGCCTCCCTGTCCATCACCAACTGCAGTTGACTCAAACTCCTGTCCATCGAGTTGGTGATGCCACCCAGCCATCTCATGCTCTGTCGTCCCCTTCTCCTCCTGTCTCCAATCCCTCCCATAATCAGGGTCTTTTCCAATGAGTCAACTCTTCGCATGAGGTGGCCAAAGTATTGGAGTTTCAGCTTTAGCATCAGTCCTTCCAAAGAACACCCAGGACTGATCTCCTTTAGAGTGGACTGGTTGGATCTCCTTGCAGTCCAAGGGACTCTCAAGAGTCTTCTCCAACACCACATTTCAAAATCATCAATTCTTCAGCACTCAGCTTTCTTCACAGTCCAACTCTCACAGCCATACATGACTACTGGAAAAACCATAGCCTTGACTAGACAGACCTTTGTTGGCAAATTAATGTCTCTGCTTTTGAATATGTTATCTAGGTTGGTCATAACTTTCCTTCCAAGGAGTAAATGTCTTTTAACTTCATGGCTGCAGTCACCATCTGCAGTGATCTTGGAGCCCCGAAAAATAAACTCTGATACTGTTTCCACTGTTTCCCCATCTATTTCCCATGAAGTGATGGGACCAGATGCCATGATTTTCGTTTTCTGAATATTGAGCTTTAAGTGAACTTTTTCACTCTCCTCTTTCACTTTCATCAAGAGGCTTTTTAGTTCCTCTTCACTTTCTGCCATAAGGGTGGTGTCATGTGCATATCTGAGGTTATTGATATTTCTCCTGGCAATCTTGATTCCAGCTTCTGTTTCTTCCAGCCCAGCATTTCTCATGATGTACTCTGCATATAAGTTAAATAAGCAGGGTGACAATATACAGCCTTGACATACTCCTTTTCCTATTTGGAACCAGTCTGTTGTTCCATGTCCAGTTCTAACTGTTGCTTTC
>NW_011495035.1:1572153-1579655 GCF_000754665.1 Bison bison bison | reverse complement strand
CCTGGCTTGGAGAATTTTGAGCATTACTTCACTAGCGTGTGAGATGAGTGCAATTGTGCAGTAGTTTCAGCATTCTTTGGCATTGCTTTTCTTTGGGATTGGAATGAAAACTGACCTTTTCCAGTCCTGTGGCCACTGCTGTTAGCCAAAGGGAAAAATTTAACCAACTGATATCTAATACTTCCTTCCTATATGATGGTGTCTCAGTTGGAATTGATTCCTAGAAGGATTGGCATCCAAGTGTCCTTAAAATGATTAAATTAAGACCAAGAAGCAGCAGAGTAAGTATATTTTCCTATTTTTTACACAAGGAATGTATCATTGACACGTTTGAGACACAGAAATGAATGATACAGCTAAAAAGAATTTCTCCTAAAATTTACTCTCCAATTCATCAATGTGTATCCACAAAGGAAGGAACTGAGACTGAATCAAGTACATTTCAAGATTCTTAAAGCACGTACTCCTAGAATTCCTCTTTAGTTCACATTTCTTTAGAGTCTACTTTTTTTCATGCTAACAGAGACCAGAAAGAGTTTAAAGCTGATGGCAACAAGAAAATTGAAATAAGACATTTATTATATTTTTATTTTGTGTTTCCCAAAATGTTTCCCTTGCGTAAGCTTCTAATATCTGTAGCTGTAGATGTGTCATCATTACTTAGCTGGAATGTTTGCATTATTAGAACCACATTAGGCAGTAAGCAAAAACACATGCCCGGGAGTCTAGTTATGAGATTTGTGCATGTTTTCTTTGAGTTGAAACAAAAGAATAATGACCAGCAGCATTCAGCAACTTAGCCTTGTCTCTATCCTATTAGAATCATATTCCCAGGAGAGAACTCTGGTTTTTAAAAGCTATTTGCAAATGTAGAGCGACTTTTTTATTGTAATTTTTACAAAGCAGATGCAGAAAAGAGAAGGGGGAAGCCCAAAACGTTCTGAATTGAGGATATCATTTTGTTTCTGAAATGATTCCTGAATGACCAGAATACCAAGGAAAATCATGATTTCTTATTTAGTACTGTAGGGAAGTTTTCCCATTTGCAGTTTTTAGCTTGTGGAGAGTTGGTGTGGAACGTTCAGATGGATGATGTACCTTGATTAGCTGGAATTACAGTAATGTACTGAAAGTCAGGCCATAGTTTATTTTTATTCCTAAGACAGTAACATGTACATTATCTTATCCAAAGCCCATAAATTAAGTCAACTGAACTAAACTTCATGATGTACCTCAATTCAATGTATCTTACTAGATGGAATCCCTACATTTTTGACACTTTGGGCAGGACATCCATTCATTTGCTGAATGTTTATTGAGTCCTACTATTTAAGTGAAGAAGAACTAAAGAGCCTCCTGATGAAACTGAAAGAGGAGAGTTAAAAAGTTGGCTTAAAGCTCAACATCAGAAAACTAAGATCATGGCATCCAGTCCCATCACTTCAAGGCAAATAGATGGGGAGACAGTGGAAACAGTGGCTGACTTTATTTTTCTGGGCTCCAAAATCACTGCAGATGGTGCTTGCAGCTATGAAATTAAAAGATGCTTACTCCTTGGAAGGAAAGTTATGACCAACCTAGATAGCATATTAAAAAGTAGAGACATTCCTTTGTCAGCAAAGGTCTGTCTAGTCAAGGCTATGTTTTTTCCAGTAGTCATGTATGGATGTGAGAGTTGGACTATAAACAAAGCTGAATGACGAAGAGTTGATGCTTTTGAACTGTGGTGTTGGAGAAGACTCTTGAGAGTCCCTTGGACTGCAAGGAGATCCAGCCAGTCCATCCTAAATGAGATCAGTCCTGGGTGTTCATTGGAAGGACTGATGTTGAAGCTGAAGTGCCAATACTTTGGCTACCTGATGCAAAGAGCTGACTCATCTGAAAAGACCCTGACTATGGGAGGGATTGGGGGCAGAAGGAGAAGGGAACAACAGAGGATGAGTTGGTTGGATGGCATCACCGACACAATGGACATGGGTTTGGGTGGATTCCGGGAGTTGGTGATGGACAGGGAGGCCTGGTATGCTACGGTTCATGGGGTCGCAAAGAGTCGGACATGACTAAGCAACTGAACTGAACTGAATTATTTGCCAGGTATTGTTTTAGGGCTCTGTAGATGAGGAAAACAACACAATAGGTATCCTCACAGAATTTAAGTCAGGAGAGGGTAAAGGAATAATTACAAGTTAGAGGAGTATTTTTAAAAAGAAAGGAGAAACTAATTAGTAAATAGCACTGTGAAAACACATGAAAATTGTATATAACTAGTCTACGTGGCTGGAGAAGGCGATGGCACCCCACTCCAATACTCTTGCCTGGAAAATCCCATGGACAGAGGAGCCTGGTAGGTTGCAGTCCATGGGGTCGCTAAGAGTCAGACATGACTGAGCGACTTCCCTTTCACTTTTCAGTTTCATGCATTGGCGAAGGAAATGGCAACCTACTCCAGTGTTCTTGCCTGGAGAATCCCAGGGACGGCGGAGCCTGGTGGGCTGCCATCTATGGGGTCACACAGAGTCAGACACGACTGAAGTGACTTAGCAACAGCAACAACAGTCTACGGGGCAAGTAGTCGGAGAAGATGTCCATGAGGAAGTGGCTTTTAAGTTGAGATCAGATGCAGAAAACTGGATTAAGAAGATGTGAGATCACACACAGACACACACATAC
This sequence comes from Bison bison bison, assembly GCF_000754665.1. Taxonomy (NCBI): domain Eukaryota; kingdom Metazoa; phylum Chordata; class Mammalia; order Artiodactyla; family Bovidae; genus Bison; species Bison bison. Next base: position 1,576,985 of record NW_011495035.1, on the reverse strand, counting down.
TGGAATATTCCTCACCCATAAAAAATGAAATTCTGCCATTTGTAGCAATATGGATGGGCCTAGAGACTATTATGCTTAGTGACATAAGTCAGATAAAGACAAACACGGAATGATGTCACTTATATGTGAAATCTAAAAAACAATACAAATGAAAGCTCACGCTAAACAGAAACAAATTCACGGATATGGAAATAAACCTATAGTTATCAAAATAGGAGAGAAGGATGGGGAGGGACAAATTAGGGCTATGGCATTAACGGATACACACTACTAAGTATTATAAATCAATATTGCATACCTCAATTTAAAAAAAAATATAGATGAGTAACAGTTATTTGGGTCAAGTTTAAGTTGAGAGAGAGCAGGATTAAAGGCAGGATTCAAAGACCAGAGCAAAATACCTACAAGGGTGCTCATACCAGCAGTGACCTTAAAGTGGTGACAAGTCCTGGAGGGTCTTGAAATTAAGGCCAAGTATGGGAACTTTATCTTACAGGCAATGAGAAGCTACTGTTAAATCTTAATTGGGGTGTGTGTGTGTGTGTGTGTGTGTGACATGAATAAATCTGGATTTTACATGGTCCGTCAAGTTGCTGTACAGGGAATGGTTTTCAAGATGTGTAGAGATGACAGCCATAAAACTTTCATTCTTGGTGTGAAACTCTATTTCTTTCTTCTTACTTGCTTCAAGATGGCAAAGATCCCTGCCTTAATGCCTTCCATCACATGATCAACAATCAGCAGATTCATCCTGACAACTGATTTCAACCAAGTTTTTATGGAATTGAGCAGTTTTGTGCTTTATGTGCTCTTTTTCCTAGTGGCTAAGTAGTCTGGTTATTGCCCCACTTTTAAGAACAAAGCTCTTTTGGAGAAAGTCAGAACCAAAGCCAACTATCTTCCAGCATTTGAATTAGTTCCACTAAATTATCTTCTTTTAATCATGCCCCCCATATCCCATATTACAGCCCCTTAAGATTTTAGTCATATGACACACAAAATTTTGAATGACTAATTTTCTACTTTTACCTTTTAAGAATTGTATGTCTCACATTATATGTAATTATGAGAGAACATTTATGTCCCCAGCAAGAGACAGAAGAAGAATATATAACCCAGAAGGACAGAAATGTTCTTTTTAATTCAATCATTCTATTTTTCAAATCATCAACAAGAAATCAAATACACTGGGCTGGATTATACAGAAACAAACAAACAAACAAAAAAAAAACAACACACAACTTCCCAGTTTTCCAGTGAGTTAGATTTCCAGGATGCAATTCTCTTTTTGCTATGGCCACTAGGAATGACGAGACTAGATTCAGGCCCATCTCTGTTCTTTGCAGATGTCACTGAATGTGCATCCAACAGCCTAAAAAACCTAGAATTCACTCACACATTCGTTGTTTCTTTCATTCTTTTGCCCAGTTTTTCTCTTTATTTCTCATGAACGTATTTAAGTTATCTAGAGAATTTTTTTAAAACAATGTGGAGGTATAAATAAATTAAGGTTTGGCTGTCTTAGATTCTCCCCCTAAATGCCTTCCTACCAGGCCCTTTTAAGTGTATTAACCTAAGTGCTAAATAGTATTTCAAAATCAGGTTTTCTACTTTGAAATAGCTGTGGGACTGAAACGCCCCAAGGCAATGCAAACAAATTACCTGCAGTAATTGCCACCAATCTCCCAAATCTGACTGCAGGTAGCCAGACAAGATAGTGAAAGCCAGAATTTGGCCCCAGCCATCTCAATAACTGATCTAAATGGGCCGTGTCTCTGAAAAGACTTCACACCTGCAAGGTCAGTTCAAAGGGCTGACCTTAGTGAACTAGGGCTGGAGAACACTTCCCTGCAGTGGTGGCCCCTTCTGTGAATATAAACAGGACTTCAAAGGGGAGGGAAAGGTCACCCGAGAGGGGTTTCACCAGCAGCACTGCCAGCAGCCCCCTCTCCCTACCATCAGCAGAAAGCCCATAGTGCCCAACAGCATTCTTAACTAGGAAGAAAATATTTCAGTCTCATGCTTGCTACAAGCACTAAAGAAAAAGGCCATCCACTTTATACCTTTCTTTTGTAATCAACAGGTCTTTAAAAGAGAGTTTTGTTGTGTTTTATTTTTTTAAAGAGAAAAGAAAAAGACAATGAATATTAAAGTAAATGGTTTGGTAGTTTAAATGGGTTTAGTCAATTTTAAGGGCTACCCTGGTAGTTCAGACAGTAAAGAATCTGCCTGCAATGCAGGCGACCCGGGTTTGATCCTTGGGTCAGAAAATCCTCTGAAGAAGGGAATAGTAACCACTCCAGGATTCTTGCCTGGAGAATCCCATGGACAGAAGGGCCTGGTGGGCTATAGTCCATGGGGTCACAAAGAGTTGGACACAACTGAGCAACTAACACTTCAGTCAATTCTAGGCCATGGCTAGTTAGGGTGTCAGTAATGCCCGCAACCTAATGTTATTCAATGTTCAACAATGACTTTAAAACAAGTAGCTTTTGGAAAGTTATGCCTTTGAAGTTTCATTAATTAGTCATATCATCGGGAATGTATGGCTAAAGTAAATTACAGTGTTTAAAATATCTACTCTTTCAATGTGAAAAATGAACGGATCCTGCTTCCTTGTCTTTACACTAATGAAGATATTATTAATTGGTTTAGCAAAAACATAGATCTAACCATAATGTGCAACAGTTATTAAAGATAATTAACTACAGATCATTGGTTTGAAACATCTAGTCCAAAATGATTTCTGAAGGGCACATTATTCTACGAGATAAAATAATTAAATTTCTAACTGCTGCACGAGACAACTGTGGCATATCTGGCGTTTTAATTTCTTTTGTTCTATTCTCAGGGTACTCTTACTGTTTTAGGTTTTGAAAAAGCTACCCGTGTTTCACAGGGAGCTCTCTGTTCAGCGTGTTCTGCCGAAATCTTTCATGTCTACAGAAAAATTATGATTGAAAGAAAAGGATTACAATGACACTAGACCTCATAAAAAGCCCACATAAGTTTGGCTGCTCTTTTACTGGAGAGGGGAGTCTGGTAAATCAAACAAATAGAAAGCTAAACAAGTTACTCTAATGAAATTCCTTTCAAACACATCCCTCACAGAGTCGATTTAAAAAAATTGGAAAGCCTCACTCACATTTGCAAAATAAATAAGGGAAAATAAAAGTATGAACTTGTGGATTAATGAATAATGTAATTATGTGCATACACAGAAAATAAAATTAAACAATTAGAGTAAAAACCACTGAGACACTGAAACTGAAAACTGTATTAAAAGCTGTAAGATAAGAGGTGAAAAAAATCTGACCCTATTTCTCAAAATTGTTTTACTTGGTTTTTACTAATTGAAGATCAGTAAAATTAAAGGGGAAGAAGAATTAAGACAGATGTAGCTTTAAGAATGCCAAATAAAATTATGATCATAGTATGTAATTTTACTAGCACATTAAGATGTTCATCAGTGACAAGTTTAAAATCAGATCTGAAGACCACATTCACTTCAGTGTGAGATGTCCGAATTTTAAAATATTTATTGTACTATCTTGTGACCAGGAACTGGCTCTGTATTAAAACCAACAGTGAAAAATAATAGGGATGTATTTTTTTTGAAGTAATTCAAATTTATATTAAGTCTAAATTCATAAATCCTGTCTTAATTTGTGGGAAGCCTGGTAAAAGCAATGTGTTTAAAGCCCCAGCTCACGGCTTAGGTATAAATTATTATTTTGACAAATATTATTAATATCTTTAATCCAGTAAGTGTACATTTGGTAAAATAGACTTAGAAAACCATAAAAATAAAGGCATTTTTTTACTTCGACTTAAGCAACATGACTATGAAGATTTTGAACTTGGGAAGTTTATACTGATATTGATACTTGGAAAGAACAAAACCAAAATATTTAACACATGTCTTCTTTTGTCCAACATACCAAAAAAAAAAAAAAAAAACCCGGCAGAAATCCAAAGAGAAAGAAAATAGCCTCAGAATGAGGCTAAATATGAATAAAGTCACTACAAGCTCCTTACTATAGAGCAATGTTTCTGGAGATATGTACTATGAGCTGCTAGTCACCTAAAAAGAAAGAAAAAATGCTTTGTGGTCAAAGGTTTGAAAATACTGCACACAGAATGCTCCTTATTTATGGTCACATTAGGGTTTTCCTGGTGGCTCAGATGGTAAAGAATCTGCCTGCAACGTGGGGGAAACCAGGTTCAATCCCTGGATTGGCAGGATTCCCTGGAGAAGGGAATGGCAACCCACTCTAATATTGCCTGGAGAATTCCATGGACAGAGGGGCCTGGTGGGCTATAGTCCATGGGGTCCCAAAGAGTCAGACACAATTGAACAACCAACGCTTCACTTCATAAGCAAAATCAAAGGTTCTGAAAAGTCCCACAATCACAATATTCACTTAGCTTGCAAATGTTTGTTTTCCTAGAACATGGATTCACAGGGAAATCGTATTCTGTATATCACTTAAGGGGACAGAGCTTTAAGGTCCCTTGTGAAGCTAAGTTTGGTTTGATTTGAAGGCCCCTTTAGTATCCCCTGGTGTCACAGTCTTTCACCTTCAGCTGTGATTCCATTTCTTTTTCTTACTGAAACCACTTTTAAGATTTTTGTTAGCTATTTGCAACTCTGCTGCTGCTGCTGCTGCTGCTAAGTCGCTTCAGTCGTGTCCGACTGTGCAACCCCATAGACAGCAGCCCGCTCGGCTCCGCTGTCCCTGGGATTCTCCAGGCAAGAACACTGGAGTGGGTTGCCATCTCCTTCTCCAATGCACGAGAGTGAAAAGTGAAAGTGAAGTTGCTTAGTCGCG
>NW_011495035.1:1555966-1572053 GCF_000754665.1 Bison bison bison | reverse complement strand
GTTGCTCAGTCATTTCCGACTCTTCACGATCCCATGGACTGCAACCCACCAGGCTTCTCTGTCCATGGGATTTTCCAAGCAAGAGTACTGGAGTGGGGTGCCATTGCCTTCTCCAGGGAGTATTTAAGTTGCTTTATTATCCTTCCTAGGGTTATTTACTTTTCAATGTCTTGTTCTAATTGTAGAATATAAGACCTTAAAAATAAAAGGATACCTGACATTGCCAAGCTTGGGGCGGGGAATCTTTAAATCTCCCTGACAGTGTAACACACTGGTCACTTCTCCTTTCACAGATGGGGAAGCAGAACCTCCCGTCTTGTCAAAGGACATGTAGCCACTAGCATCCAAAGCTGAGGCTTGACCCTCTGTCCTTTTATTGGCAAATTCAGGGCTGTGTTTTCTTATATTTTTATACATACATCTAGAGGTAAATATCCTAAATGTAATCAGAAGTTCCAAACTTGAAGCCTCCAAGATGCATTTAACATGCAGATGAACCTGTTGTCTGCCCAGCGCTTAATTTATAAATGATGGAGAATTAGTTTGCAACAGTTAAAATTCAGGAGATTCCATAAAATAGCCTAGATTCCATCTTATGAGGAAGCAGAGAGTCTTGTGATATCAGACACACTGGCTGGAGCTATTAAGGTCATTCAGTTTAGAAAGGGCACTCCCTTCAGCTCTAGCCCCCAACAGTCCTTTTGAGCCCTGCCTTGACATGAAGCAAGAGGACGTTGCCATTGATTTCCTTTCTCATGTTGTTGCTGACTTTGTACCAGGCTTGATTTACTTACACCTTGAGATGTCCTATTTTCAGAACCTTCTCTCAACCACCCTCTATATCCTCTTTTTCTAATACAAGCACCTACTTTTTATTTTGGCTGCAGGGCATGTGAGATCTTAGTTCCCCGACCAAGAATGGAACCTGCATTCCCCACACTGGAAGCGTGAAGTCATAACCACTGGACTGCCAGGGAAGTTCCCAATATCGTACCTTTCTCTTATGATTCTTTTCTGTTTGAAAATCTTCTTTATCTTCCTAATAGGAGACATAATGTAAGTTGATTGCCAGATGTTACCGTTTGCTAAATCACTGGAACATAATGGTACTCAACATGCCAGGTGAGATTAAGGACTCACCCACGACTTTGGGTCACCCTGATCAAAATCTTTGGCTATGCCAAATCCAGCGTCACCATCCTACTGGCTGTCTCTCCCACCCCAGTATAGCAGGTGTGTGCCACTTATATTGCATGAGGTGGGGAAGGCAATGGTAGTTTTAACTAGTGCCCCAATCATATTCAATCAGAAGACTGTACTTCCCCTTCATATATGATTCACTTTGCATCCTTTCATAGGAAAGACGTCACAAATAACTGGAACAACAGATGGTTCATGACGTTTAAGACATGTGGATGTGTCCTCCTCTGCCAGATTTCACTTTATACAGCTTAAAGAATGTATGATGTGGGACTTGTCTGGCAGTCTAGCAGTTATGACTCTGTGCATTCACTGTATGGGTACAGGTTTAATCCCTGGTTAGGGAACTAAGATTTTGTATGTTGTGCGGTACAGCCAAAAAAAAAGAACATGTGTGTGTGTGTGTGTGTGTGTGTGTGTGTGTGTGATGTATGTTTCCACCTAAAACAGAAGAACTCTCCACCAGTAACAGATTCATGTTGATAGTGTATCAGCAAACGATGAGTTTACATGAGAGATAGTTTGCTTCTAGGACATTCCCCCAAATCAGAAAACTGAGTGGGCAACAGACACATTAATAGGCTTCTCAATGCAGCCTGAGCTTTGAAACCTGACCTGTGGCTCTCCCTGCCTCCTCTCTGGATCAGCAGCCTTGTACTTGTCTGTACTCTGTTGCTGCAGGACTGAGCAGAGGGGAGGTTATGCATGCGCTGTCATCAGATGGAGAGGTGGAGCCATCTGCTCAAACTTCTCCAGTTATTGTTGGCTCAGTATCGGCAGCTTTGGTTTGGTTCTTTTAACAGTTCATTTAACTGAGGGGGAGGGAATGGATTCACAGGAGGAGGCCCTGGGTATTGGAGAAGTTTTGTTGCAGATTTTCTGCTCCTCTTTCCAACTGCCCCTTTGTATTTCTTCTCTTTTCTCTAACACACTCTTTTTCTTTCTTTCATGGTAAGAAACTGCTACTCCTGGATGCTTTCTGAGTCAGTTTTTCCCAGCAGTGACCCCAAGACACGCACCACCAACATGCAATATCATTGACTCATGATATTTAAAATACTGGGTACACAATGTCTTCTGGGGTATGTCTGTTGCATTTGAACTACATCCAATAACACTGGTTCTTACCAAACTGTCAATATCTTGAGTGCGTCCTGTTAGGTTTTCTAGAGGTTAAAAAAAGACACTGGGCTATTTATTCTATCAAACTTTTTTCCAAATCTTATTTTCTGGGTGGAGGACTTTACAGTCCTTATCACTTGTCTTTCCCTTAAAAGCTGTCCTTTATTCTCACTCTCTCCCATGTAAGACACCACACCTTCAGGAAAATGGTAACTGTATTTAAATAAGATCGCATTGACTCCAACCTGCTCTGACTGCTACCTTGCTTTTCAACTGTACAACTGAATGCTTATACAAAGACATATTTGACATTCTTCTGGTTCAGTGGCATACCTCTACAATGATTCCCCTCTTTTCCTTAATGAAAAAAATACATATATGGAAGTTTTCTTTTAAAATTTATGGAAGTAGCAAGAGCCAAAGACAAATAATGAGGCTTGCAATTTGAAAATGATTAGATAGAAAATAAAGAGCACTGAGCAGATACTAGTTCTTTTGCTATTAATCTACTGTAGAAGAAATGTAAGAAAGGTCAATGCTGAAAGAGGAAGTACAATTGGAAATTCCTTTCAAGAGGAAGCTTATATTGCCAAGAAGGGGAAAAAAAGGAGAGTCCTGATCAATTTACCAATTAAAAACATACAGTATGACACAGGCCACCATATTCTCCCTTCTTGGCTATAGTTTTTCCCCACTCAGCTCAAATGTATCCTCACATTCCTTCTTATCTCCAATCCCCCAGGTGGGCAAAGGCAAAAGAACTACTGAATGCAGGGGAGAACATGGAATTGTACTGACATTCCTGTGCCCTTTGACATGACTTTTGATATTTTCATTCCTAAACAACCAGTCACTATCTGCAGATAGCAATCATGTCTAAATTGTCTGTTGTGTAGGTTCAACTATATCCTAACAGGCCAATTGATTTCATTTCAAATGAATGGTGCCTTCTACCAAATGAAGAATCAAGGATAAAAATTATGAAGACATGATATTTTAATAAGAACATCAGAATCAAGAGAGAAATCTGAAGTCAGTTATACCAACTATATGACTCCAGGGTGTCACCAGGATTATCTTGTCCCCAGTTTCCTGTAAAATAGTTGCAACAAAACAATATTCACTTTATAAGGTAGCTTGCGGGAACTGAAGGAGGTGATGACTACTACATTTGAAAATTCAAACAGGAACTGGGCAGGGAAAAGAAATGAGTCAAGTGGGCTGGGTATAAGAAAATGCAAGGAAACTGGGGGTCTCAGATTCCAAGGGACTGGTGGAGCCTGTAATAATCCCAAGGCTTTCTGTCCCTCTGAAAAGGGTCAGCTGTTTTATTCAGCTCCAGCCGATTTCTGCAATGGGAAAAATAGAGACCCGGTATCGCCAGATTTTCCGGGAAGCTGGAAATCGGGACTTTTTATATTGAAACCTTCCAATTTTTAGTTGTTGGCAATTAAGTCAAATTTAAAGCACTGTGCAAGCCAAACAAAACACATCTGCAGGCCTCATAAGCCCAAGGAGCCTCCACTTGTGACCTCTGGTAGATGTGAGCCTGTCTGTAACAGAACCTGCCTCATTACAGATATTCCATAAATATCTGCCTCATTTTTTCCTTGTGTGTGATATCCATGATAAGAAAAAAAAATTGATTTGATTTTTCTCTAAAGGTATCATGTTGTCCACTTTTAAGGCTCAGATTTATTAGTTAAGGCATATTCCAACAAGTTTACTGAATCTCACTGACCATGGAAATGCTTACCCAGGTTATAGCTTGGGCTTGGACAATTTAATTGGATCCTGTGACTTTGAAACAGAACTTAAATTTTTGTTAGAAAACACATACTTAAAAGATAGCTGAGATGCCTCTGAATCATATCACGGAAAAGTCACTCTTTCTGACGCGGAGCTAAGTTTCTTCAGATTCCAGTCAGTGAGCAGTTTTCCATTCAGATTATTTTACTTTGTCTTCAGAGAAGCAGGACTTTGTTTTAACTGGTCCGTCTTCATGTTGCTCCCTCCCTAAGTAGTTGAACTTACTTTTTAACTGTCACATGCCAACAAAACAGGTTGCTTAATTGGTTTGACCTTTCACAGTATTTTTTAATTTTTCAATCTTAGTTTCATAGTTCCATCTGGCCCTTTAAAACGACATCTGGTTAACTGTACTTAACCAGCTGATCACTGTACAGTTATTTTTAAATGTAATGTATGCTTAAACAGATGTTATTTTTATAGATGTGGATCTAAACTGCACTTGTGTACGTGCTATGTCTGCATAAACTCTTTCTGCAATTCAAATGTTGACACCCAAAATTACAAGCCAGAATGCTTATGAACTCCACTATTATGGTACTGCACTTTTGTGCTGCTTGTTAGGTAAACATCAATTCAGTTCTTTTTTTCTCTCTTCATTGCACATAAATAAAACATTAGCATTTAGTTTATAAAGTGATGAACATTTTGCTGTGTTGGATTTAGCTTTATAAATACAACTGCTGTCAGCAAGAAAAAAGGATTTATTGAATAAATAATAAGAAAGCTAAGGGAAAATGAAAATATATATATTATGCAAAACATGGTGTCTGTCAACAGGTCACAGAGGAGCCTCCGTGCTTTTGGTGTTGCTGTCGGAGATAATTCCATCTCTGACACACTGCGTCTGAAGTATTGTGAACCTTTCTCTCATGGTATTGTTCTTAGAGTTAATCCAGGAAGCACACTAGAGAAAATAAATTTATTTTGTAGATCTCTGAAAGCTTGACTATCCAGGGCATAATTAACATATCAAACAATTTAAACGTCTTCTTAAAAAGCAGGGAAGATGTTGAGAAGACTTGGGAAAAAGAAAACCTCAGTGGTCATTCCATCCTCTTTATTTATTTATTTTTTCTATCAGGAAAGAAAAAATGAAAGATGACAGCAGTCTGGGCATACACTGAAAGATTTTCCAACTTGGAAAACATCCTCACATCTGGTCTATCCTGTTTCCATGAGAACACCATCTTGCCAGACTAAGAGATCTCACCGTCAGCCTGGGTAGTGTGTCTAGGACTCTGGAGTGAGTCTGACTTGGGACAAAGAAAGTGGTCATCATTGCAAACACTTTCCTGAGAACTTCCACAGTCTCGTTCTCAAGGTTAAAAATTGCTGTTAAACAGAATACCTCAGTAATTGATAGACATTTTCTCTCTCCTGAGTCCATTTTCTCTGAAAAACACTGCCGAACATCTGTTCATAAACAGTCCTTCTGTGAAAACACTGACACAGGCCTTGAGCTTCTACCGGCTCAATTCCCCTGCCATGCGCAGATGGCACAGCGTATTTATACAGCTGAAGCCGGGTGGCAGAAGCCCAGCCGTGTCTCCAGGTAAGACTTCAGGCAAACACGTGCGGCCATTCTTCCGCCTCACCCCAAGTTGTTCCAGGGGTTCCCTCTGACACAAAGACAAATTGTTTCCCGCTCACGTGTGGGATTTGTTGGGAAAATGACCTTCGGCAATCAACATCTAACTCTACAGAGGAAAAGACGTTTCTCATCTTTATAAAAGATTCCACATATTAATGAAAAACTAATTAGGTGGCAGAGGTATTTGGGAAACTGAGTAGGATTGATGATTTGGTTGCTTTTTTCGTGTGTGGCCTCTACGCTTTATGCGTGATGTTGAATTGAAAATTCATTACTGCCACTAAAAGCAAAAAGTTCATGGTTAAGGGTATAAATAATTAACATTCAAGTTTTCAGGAATGACCACGAGGGGAGAAAAATGTCATTATTAATCAAAGAAAACATCTCCCACAAAACTCCCTTTTGTTTCTCCTGTTACACATGAAACGGAGATGGGTACAAGGATGGGACTTTTTTTTTTTTTAATTTAACTGAGCTTTTATGAAGAAATATTAGTATTTAAGAGACTTACAAAGCCAGGTGAACTTTGGCTGCTTTTCAAATCTGTTTTCCCTATTAATCACGAAGATGTTGATTCTGTGGCGTTCTCTAAAATTGTGCTTTCTTAGAAACTAGACAAATTTCAAGGACAAGCAACAGCCAGCTCCTCATGGCCTAGGGAAACACTAGCCATAAGTAAAAGCAGGATGCTGGAGCTTCCGAAGAGTTTAGGGGCCCCAAAGATCACTCAAATAAATAGAACAAGTCAGTCATACACACGCATAACCTAGGTTTATTTGTACCTGTCTCTGTGACACAGCTGTGTTGCACATGAGAGCTGGGATCAGGGAAATACATCTACGGTACCTTAATATAATATAAACTATTCATATTTTATTCTCCATGAACTCCACAGGCAAATTCTTGTTATATTTGACCAGCTGGGGTCAAAAATGTTATGCAGTGCTGGGAAGATTTTTGCCCTAACTTCAATCTCCATTTGAGACATGAGCTTTCTGGTTTGTGCATTTCAAACATGTTTCCACACCATTTATGAACCCCTAACTTACTCAATAATCTTCATCTGTAGCCTGAATGTCTTACCCATTCAGGCTACAGAATCAAATGGCAGCGATTTGCAAAAGAAAAAAAAAAAATTGCCTTTTGAGAATATGATGTTTAAGTGTCATGTCTTACTGGAGGAAGACAGATGAACTAGAGGACTCCTGAAAAAATTCTTTCAGGGAGACAACTGTAGGAGATTGTTTCTATATTATGGGAAAAAAGTGACATTTCCCGTTTGTGCTTCTCTAGCTATTCCTCACCAGAAACCTCAGCTAAAACAGAAAAAACAATCAAAATGAAAATAAAGTTGAATCTTTAAATCAGACACCAAGACTGCTTATAACTAAGTATTGAATTTCACTGTTGTTTAAATCAAATTATACAGTTAGGAGCATTAGAAGAGATCAAAAGCAAGTGTTTTACACTTCAGAAAACACGTGTTACATTAGGCCAAATTTTTCCAGTTTTGGTTATTAAGTTCTTCTATTGACATTTCATTTCTTCCCCAGGAAAATTGAAAGTTGAGGAATGTATCTTCACTTCTACTTAATGTGTGCCCATAATAATAGGAGCCTAAATTTGTTGGAAATATTTTTTATCATATTTTATATTACCACAGAAAAATAGGTTCACTATGGCATTATTTATAATAGTGAGAAAAATGGAAATAATACTAACATCAAATAAGAGAAGCCTGATTAAGTAATTACTGACATGGGAAAATTATGTCATACCTTAAGTAGAAAATATAAAAATAAGTAATTGCATATACACTGTACCATCTCAACTAGGAATATGACACAGGCATGGGGGGAAAAAAACCTGGAAAAAACATGCTGTGTATTAAAAAGAACTTTCTGGGTAGTAGGTTTATGGGTTATTTAAACTTTCATCTTTTCATGTTTAGGTATTCCCCAAATATTTTACATGACCGTACATTATTTTAACAAATAAAAAGATGTGGTAAAAAGCATAATAGAGATATTTCTCCTAAGAAGTGCATTTGTTATCTTAGCAAGAGGAGTTTTGGCATCTTTAAGCAGAATATAAATAGATATGGAGTATACTGAGTCATACTGTGGACAGAAATTTATGAAATTTGTGAAGGAAAGATTTCGGGAAGTCTTTTTCTTCCCAGTAAGGTACCACAAGATACAATCATTTGCTGCCTAGACACTGAAATGAATCCTAGCAACCCCCCTGACTGTATTCCTTTCGCCCTCCCCCCACCTTCTCCTTCATTCCTTCCCTTCCTTGATATTATTTATTACTCCCTCTGTCCCAGGTGCTCAGAATGGGGGTTGAAACCTAGGAAATTGTAGCAGAGGAAGTGATAACAGTCAATGAGCAAGCAACAAACTATGCAATGAATAATATCACAATTGTGAGCCGGGTGCCCCTGAGGAAAGCAGGGGTGAGCAGCCTTGTCATCTGCAAACGCAGGACAAGTCTTCTACATGGCAACCACACTTGTGCTGAGAACAGAAAGCATCACAAAGAACTGACTGGTAGTACCAAGTTGGGGGGGATACTCGAGGGAGCGTGCTGGTCCCACACTGAGTGCTTGGCTTTCCTGTCATACACCCTCTCAGCACTCCAGTGGGGTCAGACCCATAGGACACACTCAAATTTACTGAATTAGCTTGATTTGGAAGATATGCCACTTAAGTGTTCATAACAGTAGGCCCTAGGCAGATAGCATCAAATCCTACCAGTCTATATGTTACCTGAATTCCACCTCTGTTCTGGTGGAGAGGCCTGTCTTCCCAAGGTCCATCTGACAACCAGAGATACTCTGACTCACTGTTCCTAATTTTAGAGGCTTTACCTGTGAAAATATAGAGAACCTGGAGAGTTTAAAATGTACCCTCCATCTAAATGCAATGAAAGTTCATCTCTATAGTGTGTCTTGATGTAAGTCAGTAATACATATAATACCAGACAGTGCAAACTTATTACCAAGTTCCTGGACTGCTCCAACCACATTTCCAATCATTATAACACCAATGTCAAGTGATCAGTCAGTGCTATAAGCCTATGTGGCTAGCTGCTTATAATTCTCAGTATTTGTACTCAATAAAAATATGTGGGCTTAATCTCAGAATTGTCAAAAAGAAGACACATAGGTTGGCCCAAACCCATCATTCTTTTTGAATGTGTAGCAACTGCTTTCCACAAAAAGTATGCCCACCCAGATGAGAGGAAAAAAAGAATTTCTGCTCTGATTCCAAGTGGCTTAGTGGTGAAGAATCTGCCTCCCAATGCAAGAGCCTCAGGAGACATGGGTTTGATTCCTGGGTCAGAAGATCCCCTGTAGCAGGGAACGGCAAGCCACTCCAATACTCTTGCCTGGGAAATCTCATGGACAGAGGAGGGCTACAGTCCATGGGACAAGGACGTGGATACAACTGACCACATACTCATGTCAAGGGTGACTTTGAGTTACTTTTCCTCACTTGGTTGGTCAAATCAAGCATTTGCACACTTAAAAAATATAAATAGTTCCTCCTCTTGGTTTGGGAAGAGCAGTGATTTACCTACTATTAATGACTGAATATCACTCTCAAGTATGATCAAATTCAAGAACTAAGAAAAATATACTTTATGATCATGAGTGATAATACATTTTTCATAGAATAATATCGAGTAAGCGAAGGTCGTGATGACAAATATGGGAAATGATAAACCTTCTGTCACCAGTGAAAATAAGATGTTGAACATGAAACTAATATTTCTATTGCCTAGTATTTAAAAATCTACCATAAATAACTATTGCCTTCCAGACATGTATAATTGATCCTACTCGCATCAACAGTAAGTTCCTTTTTAGTTTTTTTCTTCTGTTAACTTCTTTTTACATGGTATTATTTTCCCTAAATGGCATTTCCACTGACAACTATACCGAATGCACTGTATAATTATCATGTCTTCAGTTTCTTCTTCTACAGTTCTTTTTAATTGCAAAATAATACCCCTTTGAAGCATGCATCTTTGATATCTTAACCATCGTTGGGTCAATATAGCAGTGTGCTCATTATCAATATATTTTAATTATTTCATTCTTTTTAATGCCTCATTTTGTTTTCCATGAACTGCCAAGTAATTATGCTTGTATCAGGATAAATAATTAACGTTCTCTGGAGCAGAACGTCTATTACTTTCCGTTTTTCTTTCTCTTTTCCTCCTCAGCCATGGCAGCATAATAAATAGGCATTTACCTGGAATGACTAACTGTGGTCTTTTCTTGGGGCAATAGTAGCTTATCGATGATTCAAGAACTCCTTTTGGTGAAGCTGTGAATTACCCAGAGTGGAGATTTCTGGCTTCCTAATTTCTCTTTAAACTGAGCAAAGCTGCTTTCATTACATTGTTAAATTCTCTTCTGTCCTGCTGTGTGTCCTAATCTATCCCCTCAAAACAGGGTATAGGTTGTTGAGGCTGTATGTGCAAAGGCTATTTACATGCATAAAATTACTATTTCTCATGCAGAAACACCTTTAAAGTAAGTCCTGGCTATATAAGGCAAGAAAAACATGAACATTTTCAAAAACATAGGTTTAGAAGAACTTGCATGTGAGTGACAAGTTCAGAGACAAACTAAAACAAGGTGAAGGTCAGTAAGGAAGGTTTAAGAGAAAAACCATGAGGTAGTTGAATGGAGCAAAGTGAACTGCGACACAGATCTCAGTAAATTACATGTCTTCACTGACTGTGAAAATTGCATCTTAGCAATTTGGAGGATACATTCCTCTAAAGTACTAATCCAGAAGGAAGGGAAAAAAGGTACTCTAGTACTAGCTGTATGATCTTGCACAAGTTACTTAACCTCTCTGGGATGCAGTTTTATCCTCCATGAAGTCAAGCTAATAAAAGTGCATGAACACAACTCTATAATGCCAATTTCGTAATGCAGGTTGTTATTTAAAGAGAGCTTTCAAGTTGCTACATTTCTTCAAGCTAAACCTCCCAACATCTTCGGTTGTCCTTCAAATCAGACGCTTTCAAAGATGCACACCATTTTGGTCACTCTCCTTTTTTCTGAGCTCAAATCTCAAGGTCTCTGGTGAACTATTACTACTCCAAAAGAAGAGTCTGAACTGCACAGGGCAAAACAGGGTAACTCTCTTCTCCCCTTTCATCCAGCCAGAAATCTTAAATAGCTATACTTTTAAATATTCAGCTTTCTGGTTTTATCTGTTTTTCTTCTCCCCTTTGTATTATTAAGACTGATAAATGTGTTGCTGATTCTTTTCAACGGGCACATCTGCTGATGACTGGGCTTAGTGCCAGTGACACGATACAATGTGGTAACGCCTGTTCTAATCCCCGCCTTTATAACAGTGTTAAAGCCAAGGGTTCATCTTCAATTTTAAGTCAGTATTCTCATCTACAAAGAATAACTACATGGTGAGTTGATAAATTCACTTTTAGGAATAAAAGCAGAACTAGATTTTCCCTTTAAATCAATTAAGTGAGAGGAAAGAGGATAAGAGCTATTTACGGACATTGTAAAGACCATTGGAGAAGGGAATGGCACTCCACTCCAGGATTCCTGCCTGGAGAATCCAATAGACAGTGAAGCCTGGTGGTCTACAGTCCATGGGGTCACAAAGAGTTGGACAGGACTGAGTGACTTTCACTAAAGACTATGATATGAGGAAGGGGATAGTTTACTTCAAGTATCTCTCAAGTGCTAATCTGGGATTGGCTGGTCCAAGTTACATTTATCACAAATACTGCAGAAAAAGAAAGTTCAATAAAGGGTTGAAGTTCGTGACTCCTTTGGAATGATTCTGCATAAGATTTATGTTGTAAGTATAGTCACTCCCGGATGATATGACAAACAATACTACCACATTTTATACTCTGAAAATTAGACCTAGATTAAGAATAGGACATTTTCTATTTCTCGTGTGTATTTCGCTAAATTCATGCTCATGTAGTTTCAGAATCTCATTTCATCCTAAAACCTTACTGATTTTTTTTTATAATTCATACAAAATAATATAGGTCAGCACCTTCTGAGTGCAAAGGAATGGTGGGTTTAGCTGGGAGGTGTGCAATAGTATTCAGTCAATATAATGTCTAATATGTCATCTTTCTTTAGGGATTTGCTAAATTACATGATTCAGGTCCAAACATCTGCAATTCTTTCTAAAACCCTGAAAATAATGTCACATCTCCACTCCTATCAATTATAATATTTAAAGAAGAGGCAAAAAAAAAAAAACTATGATGTAATCTCATGCTCAGTGATAACCACCTCTCCTGCACTGGCAGACAGATTCTTTACCACTGAGCCTCCAAGGAAGCCCTGACGTAAAAAGTGTTCCAACTTTCACAGAAAGAGTTTTGTGGTGGGAGTCAGGTGTGGGGTCACACAGAGTTGGACACGACTGAAGCGACTTAGCATGCGTGCATGCACTGGAGAAGGAAATGTCAACCCACTCCAGTGTTCTTGCCTGAAGAACCCCAGGGACGGAGGAGCCCTGTGGGCTGCCACCTATGGGGTCGCACAGAGTCGGACACAACTGAAGTGACTTCACAGTTCACAGGTAAAAGGCAACATAACAAAAAATGTAGCAGTTTCCTCTATGCTCCAGTTTATTCAAATACAAGTTTTCCAATACTGCTGAGGCAACATATAAAAAGAAAACTTTAAAATGGACAATAAATTATTATCCTGTGTACTTCTTAAGCAATCGCTTCCTACTTTGGAGGGTGACTACAATGTAAACAAACCTTTTAAAACATATTAAATTTTTTTTTTAATTTTAGTGCACGAGAGGTATATTCTTGATCTTTGTATGTTTATCAAATCAAATAGAAACAAACACAATTCAGGAAAACGATACTATTAACAGAAAAAATGTTAAACCCTGATAATAACATGATTTTAATGAAAAGCTCTCACATATAAAACCTGTGTATAAAATACTATTTCAGTTCAGTTCAGTCGCTCAGTTGTGTCTGACTCTTTGCGACCACACGAAGCACAGCACACCAGGCCTCCCTGTCCATCACCAACTCCCGGAGTTCACTGAGACTCACGTCCATCGAGTCAGTGATGCCATCCAGCCATCTCATCCTTTGTCGTCCCCTTTTCCTCCTGCCCCCAATCCCTCCCAGCATCAGAGTCTTTTCCAATGAGTCAGCTCTTTGCATCAGGTGGCCAAAGTATTGGAGTTTCAGCTTCAACATCAGTCCTTCCAATGAACACTCAAGACTGATCTCCTTTAGGATGGACTGGTTGGATCTCCTTGCAGTCCAAGGGACTCTCGAGAGTCTTCTCCAACACCACAGTTCAAAAGCATCAATTCTTCGGCGCTCAGCTTTCTTTATAGTCCAAGTCTCCCATTCATATATGACTACTGGAAAAACCATAGCCTTGAATATCTAGACCTTTGTTACCAAAGTAATGTCTCTGCTTTTTAATATGCTGTCCAGGTTGATCATAACTTTCCTTCCAAGGAGTAAACGTCTTTTAATTTCCTGGCTGCAATCACCATCTGCAGTGATTTGGGAACCCAAAAAAATAAAGTCAGCCACTGTTTCCACCGTTTCCCCATCTATCTGCCATGAAGTGATGAGACCAGATGCCATGATCTTACTTCCTTTTCTGAATGTTGAGCTTTAAGCCAACTTTTTCACTCTCTTCTTTCACTTTCATCAAGAGGCTTTTAAGTTCCTCTTCACTTTCTGCCATAAGGGTGGTGTCATGTGCATATCTGAGGTTATTGATATTTCTCCTGGTAATCTTGATTCCAGCTTGTGCTTCTTTCAGCCCAGAATTTCTCATGATGTACTCTGCATAGAAGTTAAATAAGCAGAGTGACAATATACAGCCTTGACATACTCCTTTTCCTATTTGGAACCAGTCTGTTGTTCCATGTCCCAGTTCTAACTGTTGCTTCCTGACCTACATATACGTTTCTCAAGAGGCAGGTCAGGTGGTCTGGTATTCCCATCTCTTTCAGAATTTTCCACAGTTGATTGTGATCCACACAGTCAAAAAGGCTTTGGCATAGTCAATAAAGCAGAAATAGATGTTTTTCTGGAACTCTCTTGTTTTTTCGATGATCCAGCAGATGTTGGCAATTTGATCCCTTTAGTAAACATTTTAAGAAATGGTTAAGATCCATTAGCAACATAAAGACTGTCACTGTTTATCTTGTAAAACCATCTTGAGAGCAGCAAGATGACCCTCAAGTTTTACAAGATTCATGCCTCAGTGGTGGGTGTTATAACAAAGGAGGAGATCTAGGGCAAGATACCTACACAGTCAGACTAAATGGTTACAAAATTTGATGCAAACAAAGGGGAGTTTGCATAACTAAATTTTAAACCTTGTATCTTAGAAATGAGATGGCTCTACAGGATGGTAAAAAGTGCCACCACAAAGTGGTCTTCTAATGGATTCAAGTGAATCCAGCCTTTATACACTGTCCCTCTGCTTTTATTATGCCCTTCTTCATTTTCTCACTTTGTGACTTTATTTGTAAAGCTAAGTTTCATTCATGCTTGGAAATAAGTATTTTAGGCACTTCCTAAAGAAGAACTCCAACTAAACAAATACTTAGAATCCTTTTCTTTTTAATCTTTGAAATGACAGGGCATAACATTTTCCCCTGTTTTCCTATGATATGAGATTCAGTTCAGTTCAGTCGCTCAGTCGTGTCTAACTCTTTGTGACCCCATGAATCGCAGCACACCAGGCCTCCCTGTCCATCACCAACTCCCGGAGTTCACCCAAACCCACGTCCATCGAGTCAGTGATGCCATCCAGCCATCTCATCCTTTGTCGTCCCCTTTTCCTCCTGCCCCCAATCCCTCCCAGCATCAGAGTCTTTTCCAATGAGTCAATTCTTCACATGAGGTGGCCAAAGTACTGGAGTTTCAGCTTTAGCATCATTCCTTCCAAAGAACACCCAGGACTGATCTCCTTTCGAATGGACTGGTTGGCTCTCCTTGTGGTCCAAGGGACTCTCAAGAGTCTTCTCCAACACTACAGTTCAAAAGCATCAATTCTTTGGCGTTCAGCTTTCTTCACAGTCCAACTCTCACATCCATACATAACCACTGGAAAAACCATAGCCTTGACTAGATGGACCTTTGTTGGCAAAGTAATGTCTCTGCTTTTCAATATGATACGAGATTACAAATATAATAATGTTCTTTCACCAAAACTGTTCTTAAAACAAAAAAAGACTATAATATATACATGTCTCAGGGAAAAAAGCAGACAGGTAGAAGGGAAAAAAATCTGTCTGAATTAAGTTTTCAAACATTGCTTCTTTGTATAAGTTTTGTCTATACTAGTTAAACACAAAGAGATTAATAATCTTGCACAGGACAAGGATGGAAGCAGTTCAGTAATGGAATAAATATTCCCAATAGAAAGACCTGTTTTCTATCAGAAAAAAAAAGAAAATTTTAAAAGTAATACTCATTAGGTAAACAGAATTGTTTGTATAAATATGAACTGTGGTATTGGAGAAGACTCTTGAGAGTCCCTTGGACTGCAAGGAGATCCAACCAGTCCATCCTAAAGGAGATCAGTCCTGAATATTCATTGGAAGGACTGATGCTGAAGCTGAAACTCCAGTACTTTGGCCACCTGATACAAAGAACTGACTTATTTGAAAAGACCCTGATGCTGGGAAAGATTGAATGCAGGAGGAGAAAGGGATGACAGAGGATGAGATGGCTGGATGGCATCACCGACTCAATGGACTTGAGTTTGAGTAAGCTCCAGGAGTTGGTGATCGACAGGGAAGCCTGGCATGCTGCAGTCCATAGGGTCGCAAAGAGTTGGACATGAGTGAGCGACTGAACTGAACTAATATGAAGTCACAAAAGGGTAAATCAACTCAGAATCAAATATGGAGCTGAGAGATGACTGTATGTAGAAGCTGTAGTTTATTTCCTTATACTCCCTGAATTAAAGACAATGGCTGAACAGGGACCATCAAGAAGTATTCTGCATAGCTTCAAGTTTGTGTTTTGTTTTGTTTTTTAATTTTTGAAATTACAGAATATGTTGCCAATGAAAGTAATCTTAATTTTTAATGTGAAATTCTATGATGAAACTTAACACTAAGAAAGTGGAAATATTATTACATTATCTCAACAAATTAATATCTTGAAAGCTGTCAGGGTATCAGAAAAGTAATGTAGTCTTACATTTTCCAGTCCTCTCTATATTATTAAGATAAAGAATACAGAAAAAAAACCTCATTAAAGAGAAATTTTAATGTCTAATATGGTAAGATATAAAACTCTTCACAAATTAAAGTTTTGTAAAATCCCGCCCCCCCC
>NW_011495035.1:1546216-1555866 GCF_000754665.1 Bison bison bison | reverse complement strand
CTGAACTCAAATCCTAGCTCCACTAGTCAGTGGCTTTCTAATCTCAGACAGATTAGATCTACTTCTGTAAAACTGGAAATTACAATTTACGTTAAGAGTTTGTGAAAAATGATCAATAAATTTAGCTATATATCCTTGCTTCTACTACTATAATTATTACTCCTAAAATTCTCATTAAAATACTTTGCTAAAAACAACAGATGGAATATTTTTAATGTGGAGGATAGCACAGTTATTTGAATGATTTTAATCTGTGTCTCAGTTTTGTGAGGTCCTACCTTTGTGACTAAAAAAATACTGAGACTGCTAAGTGAGCATTTGGTTTCTAATCTGTAAAAAGGGGATACGAATGTCTGCCTCTAGGTTTTCAGTGAATTAAATATGACTATGTATGGAAATCATCAAACACCTTGCAAAGGGTAATAATTGTGAATAAAGTAAGCAACTACAATTTTAAGCAACTACAATTTTTGAAAAAAATCACCATGAAAGGTCTATAAATATTGTGGCGGTGAAGCAATTTTATGATTTATGTGGGTTTTATCTGCCAGTTTCTCTTGACACACTGTGGTATTAAACGTATTACATTAAGTAGCTGAAATCAGATTGTATATAATTCATTCTGGTCCACTTGCTGAAACATGCCAATCGGATGTTTTCCAATTTTCTCACCTAATATTTCTCTTGTCTTTTGAGGTTATGGGGTAATTTCTGCAGGGAAAACAGTCTAACCACTATAAAAGTGATCAAAGTGTGACTACGAATATTGCCTTAGGACAAATGATTTGAACCCTCCCATTATCAAAACATCTGCAAATGTTCTTTCTTGTGTATGAGTCAATGTGGAGACATATGCTGGCTGAATTCCCTTCCCCCTCAGAACACCTGATACACACCTGACACATATAATCTAAATCAAGAAAAATTGACAAATGATGAGAACTTTTAGGAATTAATAAATTCATCTAATAAGTCAATACCCAAACCCTAGAAAGCCAGAAAAACACTTTGCATTGTCTTAATTATAAATCCGTTTGGCCATTCTGAGTTAATATGCTGGTTCTGAAAATACTATCATATAAATATTGCTCTTATACCTTTTCCAAAATCATGTATGGTGGTCCATAAAGTTCCCCGTGATATAGGCCTCTGAAGGTCATTTACATGAAGTTTAAATAACCTCAACCTGACTTCTGTCATGTAATTGGACAGTTCATGTTTTTTAGACACATGTTTTTACCTTAAAAGAAGATTTCCATCCTATTTTGCTATAGGGATCCTTCAGCAAATAAGTTAAAATATCTGCTTTGATTTAATGAATGAACATGTTTCTTTGTGCGTAGGTGCACACACACATGAGTGCAGTACCTATCTCAAATTGAAAGCTAAGCTTTAAAATTATAATGTAATGAAAAATGGATGATTGGTGGACTTTTGTTATTTCTGTTTTCATTCATTGTCATAAGCTAGGTCATTGCTTGAGACTTTGCCCATAAATTTTATTGTTTTTTGTTGTTTTTTTTTTTTTTAATGTAGATCACTTTTGAAGTCTTTATTGAATTTGTTACTATACTGCTTTTGTTCTATGCTTTGGGTTTCTGTCCATGAGGCATGTGGGATCTTAGCTCCCCAACCAGGGATTGGATTAGAAGGTGAAGTCCTAACTACTGGACCACTGGGGAAGCCCCATCCCACACACATGAAAGATTACAAATGAGTAGATTTCTCCCAGTCCACTTTATGTGTGTCTTTGAAGTAGTGTTGCAGTAAAGAAGTATAGAATAAAAAATGGCAATTTACTTCTGGAAAATCTAAATGTGAAGCTATGCCTGATAACATAACTTTCAAAATTGCATATGATAATAATAAAGTATCACAGTTAGTCATAAAATAGAAAAAAGTATGATTTCTTTAATTGGCAACAGGTTGATTTGCCCACTGAGTTAATTTGACTGATTTAGCTGGTTGGGAAAGGGCCTCCTTCTCCCCCTTCAGATATAGTTTTTTTTTTTTTTTAATTTTCCAGTCTAAGTTTCCAAACAGTACGAGTGTGCACCTTCATTGAACAATTTTCTCCATCGAGGGTTTTATTATCATTATAAAATATTCTAAAATCCAAATGGAAAATACTCCAGAAAGTTGGATAATAAGGTCCATATCAACTACATACAGTGAAGGCTTCTGCTCTATTTAAAGATCCAACCCATCATCTTCACATTCTGTTTAACCTAATCTAAATGCTTGCAGTTCTAGGTTTTCGGCTCCCGTGGTTTTACTTTCATCGATTTATTA
Source organism: Bison bison bison (assembly GCF_000754665.1). NCBI lineage: Eukaryota > Metazoa > Chordata > Mammalia > Artiodactyla > Bovidae > Bison > Bison bison. The sequence goes on along the minus strand of NW_011495035.1, from coordinate 1,553,574 downwards.
CTGTTTTTATTTTTCTGTATCAAGTCCCTTATTCAATTTTAAATAAAAGTATATGTTGACGGTGATACTCTAAACATATTACTTTGAATAATAGGAGTGTTTATTACCTTTAAACTCTAGATGACATACTTGGTACTAGTTAAATGTTCTCCAACAATATAACAAAATATAAATCATCTGGTGGTACCCACATTCTAAAATATAACCCCATCTATATTCATATGAACTCATGGAAAATTCTTTCCTGCACTGTTTGAGAGTGTATGCTTGATGTTTTACTATTGTTTATTCTTCAATAACTAATCACCTTTCTTCATCTTCCAAAAGTTCCTGGTATTTCACTAGTTTACACATCGATTGAATGCTGTTCCCAGAATTGCTTTTGGCTCTAAGCCAACAGCTGTGATAATCAGCTATAAGATTTATTCCAGGAGAGAAGTGTTATAAACATAAGGATTCATGAAGCAGCACACTAAAAATGAATACTGATGCTTTCTTTGAGATGCTTGAAAACTTTTTGTGCCTTCAAAGAGCCTAATGCCAGTCTTTACACTCTTCAACTCCATGTAAGCCTTGATTTTGTGGGAAAAAGCCATGTTCATTAGATTTAGTGATTTGATACTTGTATTAATCATTATGAGCCGGTTTAGCAAATTGAAATGATTTAGTTTGACAAAGGCAAATATAGAAAAATCACAGAGAAGACTTTAAAAGTCCCACCTTCATGGAAAATAAGGGATTAACTGCTATACGTGATCTGACACACTTACTACAATAGGATATATTATTATATTGGTCGATGGGTGGAATAAAGTACAAAGGAAGCCAAAAAATTCAAAGAGAAACAGCTGGCAGGTAAATGCACTGAACTAGAAAAGAATAATGAGAAAGGAGGTGAGTGGAAAAAAGACACACAATCATTTCTTAAATAAAAACACAACAACAAAGAAAAGTAACTTAGAGTTTACAGAATGTTGAGAAGAAAATGTTGGAGAATATTAATCTCAAGTAAGGGAAGAGAAAATATGTGCTACTGAAACGTGGAAAAGGTATAGAAATAGAATTCAATTAAGGTAATTTATGGTTACATAAAGACAGGTGTCTGGGGGAATTTTGGGGGCTGCAGGAGAGTTAAGGACTAAGAAAGTCCAGAAAGCACAGTGTCAAAACCACAAGAGTAAAATGCTTTCCACGGTATTCATCCTTTTGATGAACGTTATGGATTCTTGAGAGTCACTTGGACAGCAAGGAGATCAATCTAGTCAATCCTAAAGGAAGTCAACCCTGAGTATCCATTGGAAGAACTGATGCTGAAGCTTCAATACTTTGGCCAACTGATGCAAAGAACCAATTCATTGGAAAAGAGCTTGATGCTGGGAAAGACTGAAGGAAAAAGAAGAAGGCAGCAGAAGACAAAATGGTTAGATAGCATCACTAACTCAATGGACATGAATTTGAGCAAACTCTGGGAGATGGTGAAGGACAGGGAAGGCTGGCGTGCCATAGGATCACAAAGAGTTAGACACAACTTAATAATTGATCAACAACAACAACAAAATAGGTACCCTAATGTCATTCAGAGTTCATGGAAACTTTTCCAGGAAGCATCCTTAGATTACCTAAACACATGTTGAAAGAGTTCCCTTAATTTTTCCTTTTTGGTATGTATCACCACTTGTAATTATACAGTTTTCTCTCCAAGGGGAATATAAATAACAGAAATTCTGGTATGGCAACCTCACCATTAGAGCACAAAGCTTATTGCAGCACGCTGGAGGGCAGCAGGAATTGGGAAACCAATTTTTGAGTGAAAAAATGAATGAGTACATAGTTGAGTAAAAGGGCTAGCTACTCCCCTGAAATTAGTAATTGGGAATAATAGGAAGAGAAAGTAAGGATTAGGTACAAAGACAAAAAAGCATTGTTGGGAAGAGCTTGCACATATTTGCAGAGGAGGCAGAAGAAGAAACCTGGGCAAATAGAACTTTAGAGGTTGGAGAAAATAAAGGCACACAGTGAAGGAGATACAGAATAGAGGAGATAAGCAGAAATTATAGTTGAAATGTCATTCCATACCAAAAGAGGCATCTAACAAAATATACTGCAACACTTAGATGCTGTAAATACTAAAATCTCAGATATCCTAAATATTGAAATTATAAATAGGAAAATCATAAATTCTTAGCTTTTGGATTTTTCCAGAATAAAAGTGAATTTTTTTCATTCAAACTTCTAATGAAAGGATAATAATAGTTCTCATTTATATGTGCCAGCTACTGTCTCCTGCTTGATGTGTTTTGTTAATCCTCATGATGACCATCAATGGGATTTACTATTGTAATCTACATATTCTGGCTTTACAAGCTCATTTGACTCACTCTATGACTATTCATAGCCCATACTGCAATCCCTACTGCTCTGAAACTCTTTTCTAAAAATGTTGTTGTTGTCCTGAGTGTTGCCACCTCTTTATATTCAGTAGGCCAAAAAGTTAGTTCACAGACTATAGAGCAAGCATGTGGGGATCAGATTCATAATGGCCGTGCTGACACACTGCCTCCCTAAGGATATCTCTGGTGCCTTTCTCTGCAGAATGATTCCAAAGAGAAAGCAACTTATTAAGTACACAGCTGTTCCAGCCAGGTGCATCCAAAATTGTAAACTGCAGTTGCTAAAAGCAGAAGCGGTGGCAAGAAATGGGCATGTTTGATAACTTCCTTTCTGCCCACACGGGTAAGTCCCTCCCCTGTCTCTATAGAGCACTGCAAGAGAACACCCCGCCAAGACAGGGAGATGTGAATACAGTCCCAGCCAGATGGTCCTAAGCTCTAATCCTAGCCACAACTTTCACTTGCATTAGGAGCCTGGAGAGGAGGTTTGACCACTGAGCACAGTTTCCATGATTGCAAAATGGGGATAACACCACATACATTGAAAATGTGACAGATTACTCTGCTGCTGCTGCTGCTAAGTCGCTTCAGTCGTGTCCGACTCTGTGCGACCCCATAGACGGCAGCCTGCCAGGCTCAGCCATCCCTGGGATTCTCCAGGCAAGAACACTGGAGTGGGTTGCCATCTCCTTCTCCAACTTCTTTCAATGCATGAAAGTGAAAGGTGAAAGTGAAGTTGCTCAGTTGTGTCTAACTCTTAGCAACCCCATGGACTGCAGCCTACCAGGCTCCTCCGTCCAGGGGATTTTCCAAGCAAGAGTACTGGAGTGGGGTGCCATTGCCTTCTCCGGATAGATTACTCTAGGTACTTGTAAAGTGTACTTTACTTGTAAAGTAAAATCTGCCTTTCACACAGCAGACGCTCAATAAAGGGGAACTAATGCTTTTATTATAAAATAGAATCTGTTCAGTTGTATTTTTTAAATTGTAATCTAATTGGGGAAATAAAATGTTGTAACAAATTATATACCAAACAGCATTCAGCTGAATCTGTACTTGTTTCACAAAGCCAGCACTTTTTCTTATTTCCTTCTTCTTTCTCTTGCCCCCTTATATTGGATGAAAAAAACTGCTCTCTTTTCTTTCTTCATCCTCCTTCCCTGACTTACTGAATCCACTGACATAGTAGTCTATTTCTAAATCAGGAAGTGTTTCGTCCCAATCACATGTGTCCACTCTCTTCAAGGAGATTTTAGGTCATCACTATGAATTCAGAAAGGCTGCCTTACATTCATGGTTCTGTATCTTATCTCATATCCAAGTGAGTATCTCCCACAATACCCCAGCTTCCATTTTTCTTCATCTCTGTCAAAGGAAATGCCAATGTCTAACGCTGGAGGACTTTCTAGAGCGTGTCTTTGAGCATGTTGCTTCCTGCCCCCTCTACCAAAACTTCAGCATCATCTCTCCTTCTTGGCATGCTAGGGACCACATTAATCTCTTCTGAACTCTAAGTATGATAAGTTAGGTTTGGGGCATCCTGATATTTCATGGAGTATATGAATCCTTGGGGGAAAATGAGTAAGGTCTCTACAGCACCTACAATGGTAGTTGTAAATTCTGAACAAAGGCTCACCAATTAAGTATGAGAGCAAATTCATGAAGCTGCAGTCTTTCTTCTACTATGGCAGATAATCTGATAGTTTAAATGAGGGAATCTTGATTATTGCTTAAAAGTGTTAGCACACAGAGGATGTGACTCAATGTTTTCTACATGAGTGAAACGTTGAGATGAAATAGAAATATATTTATACAATTCATGTCCTAGAAGAGAATCATGACTGTGATCACAAGTGTATCTTTATTGGCAGTAGAAGAATAAACAAAAGTGAAAGAAAGTGAAAGTTGCTCAGTTGTGCCCAACTCTTTGCAGCCCCATGGTCTGTAGCCCATCAGGCTTCTCTGTCCATGGAATTCTCCAGGCCAGAATACTGGAGAATTCAGCCGTTCTCTTCTCCAGGCGATCTTCCCAACCCAGGGATCAAACTCAGGTCTCCCGCATTGCAGGTGGATTCTTTACCATCTGAGCCACCAGGGAACAATGAGCTAATTAACAAACTTCTGAATTGTATTCCCTGGTTATATCTTTGCTCTGAATAATATTTTAAAATATTATTTCCCCATCTTCTCTAGTATTTTCTTCTATTGTGTGGGTTTTATCTCTTTTGTTTTTTAAACAATCTGTATTTTGTTGTTTTATGGAAGGGATGACACATCCAGAAATATCACAATGAACAAAGGGGATAACTGTTGGTAAAGGGGCAAACTGTTGATGTTGAGTTTTTGAAAGCTTGATCCCTAGGTCAAAGGGTAAGATTCAGGTGCACAGCTAAGAGAAGTGGGATGATGTAAGTGATTAGAAACATACATTTTCATCTCATCGTGAGAATTTTCATCTCATTGTGAGAAAAACACAAGATTTCCTCAGTTGTAGGACATAGGAAACAAAGATACTGATGGGACAAAATAGGGGCCAGACCTGTAGTGAAAGGGTCCTTCACTCAGAAGTACAGTTAATCTCTCAATTCATTCCACAAGTCTGTTCTGTATGTTTGTGTCTCTAGTCCTGCCCTACAAATAGGTTCATTAGTATAATTTTTCTAGATTCCATATGTATGTATTCATATATGGTATTTTCCTGTTTCTGACCTACTTCACTCTGCACAACAGACTCTAGGTCCAACCAAATGAATACAAGTGACCCAGTTTTTTCCCTTTTTACAGCCGATTAATATTCCGTTGTACATAGGTACCATATCTTCTTTACTCATTCACCTGTTGGTGGACATATAGGTTGCTTCCATGTCCTGGCTATTGTAAATGGTGTGCTATGAACACTGAGGTACATGCATCTTTTTAAATTATGGTTTTCTCAGAGTGTATGCCAGTAGCTGGATTGCTGGGTCATATGGTGGTTCTATTTTTTGTTTTTTAGGGAACCTGCAAACTGTTCTCCATAGTGGCTGTATCAATTCACATTCACACCAATAGTGCAAGAGAGTTCCCTTTTCTGAGAGAGTAGCATTGACATACACTACCATGTATAAAGAGCTACAGGAAGGCTGCTATTTGGCACAAGGAGCTCAGCTTGGTGCTCTGTGATGACCTAGATGGGGGGGACAGAGGTAGGGTGGGAGGGAGGCTATAGCTGGAGGGTATACTTGTATACCTACAGCTGATTCACTTCGTTGTGAAGCAGAAACTAACAACATTGTAAAGCAATTATACTCCAATAAAAAAGAAGAAAAAAAAAAAAAAAACAGAAGTAGAATGAATGTCCAACTACCCAGCCTCCATCTGAGCAAGCAATGATGTGGAACAAACTGACTGCTAATGTGGTGCCTTCCAAACCATGCAGTTGCCATTCAAATGAAGATCATTAATGCCACCTCAAAAGAACCATATTACTCACTGAAATTTAATTTTTTAAAGTCTATTCACCACACACATTACACACTGGAAGAGATTTATCAAGAATATATAGGATTCAAATGAAATGTATGCATCATATATGAAATACTACAAAATTCAGTAGAGTTCAGCCACTCAGTCATGTCCAACTCTGCGACCCCATGGACTGCAGCCTGCCAGGCCTCCCTTTCCATTACCAACTCCTGGAGCTTACTCAAACTCATGTCCATTGCATCAGTTATGCCCTCCAACCATCTCATCTTCTGTCATCCCCCTCTCCTCCTACCTTCAATCTTTCCCAGCATCAGGGTCTTCAGGTGGCTAAAGTACTGGAGTTTCAAGCTTCAGCATCAGTCCTTCCAATGAATATTCAGGACCAATTTCCTTTAGGATGGGCTGGTTGGATCTGCTTGCAGTCCAAGGGACTCTCAAGAGTCTTCTCCAACACCACAGTTCAAAAGCATCAATTATTTGGTGTTCAACTTTCTTTATGATCCAATTCTCACATCCATACATGACTTCAGGAAAAACCATAGCTTTGACTACACGACCTTTGTTGTTAAAGTAATGTTTCTTCTTTTTAATATGCTGTCTAAAGCAAAATGGCTGTCTGGGGAGGCCTTACAAATAGCTGTGAAAAGAAGAGAAGTGAAAAGCAAAGGAGAAAAGGAAAGATAAAAGCATCTGAATGCGTTCCAAAGAATAGCAAGAAGAGATAAGAAAGCCTTCCTCAGCAATCAATGCAAAGAAATAGAGGAAAACAACAGAATGGGAAAGACTAGAGATCTCTTCAAGAAAATTAGAGCTACCAAGGGAACATTTCATGTAAAGATGTGCTCGATAAAGGACAGAAATCGTATGGACCTAACAGAAGCAGAAGATATTAGGAAGAAGTGGCAAGAATACACAGAAGAACTGTACAAAAAAGATCTTCACGACCCAGATAATCACGATGATGTGATCACTGACCTAGAGCCAGACATCCTGGAATGTGAAGTCAAATGGGCCTTAGAAAGCATCACTATGAACAAAGCTAGTGGAGGTGATGGAATTCCAGTTGAGCTATTTCAAATCCTGAAAGATGATGCTGTGAAAGTGCTGTGCTCAATATGCCAGCAAATTTGGAAAACTCAGCAGGGGCCACAGGACTGGAAAAGGTCCATTTTCATTCCAGTCCCAAAGAAAGGCAATGCCAAAGAATGCTCAAACTACTGCAATTGCACTCATCTCACATGCTAGTAAAGTAATGTTCAAAATTCTCCAAGCCAGGCTTCAGCAATACGTGAACCATGAACTTCCTGATGTTCAAGCTGGTTTTAGAAAAGGCAGAGGAACCAGAGATCAAATTGCCAATATCCGCTGGATCATCGAAAAAGCAAGGGAGTTACAGAAACATATCTATTTCTGCTTTATTGACTATGCTAAAGCCTTTGACTGTGTGGACCACAATAAACTGTGGGAAATTCTTCAAGAGATGGGAATACCAGACCACCTTGA
>NW_011495035.1:1544409-1546116 GCF_000754665.1 Bison bison bison | reverse complement strand
GATAGGAAAAGGAATACGTCAAGGCTGTATATTGTCACCCTGCTTATTTAACTTATATGCAGAGTACATCATGAGAAACGCTGGGCTGGAAGAAGCACAAGCTGGAATCAAGATTGCTGGGAGAAATATCAATAACCTCAGATATGCAGATGACACCACCCTTATGGCAGAAAGTGAAGAGGAACTCAAAAGCCTCTTGATGAAAGTGAAAGAGGAGAGTGAAAAAGTTGGCTTAAAGCTCAACATTCAGAAAACGAATGTCATGGCATCTGGTCCCATCACTTCATGGGAAATAGATGGGGAAACAGTGAAAACAGTGTCAAACTTTATTTTTTGGGGCTCCAAAATCACTGCAGTTGGTGACTGCAGCCATGAAATTAAAAGACGCTTGTTCCTTGGAAGGAAAGTTATGACCAACCTAGATAGCATATTCAAAAGCAGAGACATTACTTTGCCAACAAAGGTCCGTCTAGTGAAGGCTATGGTTTTTCCTGTGTTCATGTATGGATGTGAGAGTTGGACTGTGAAGAAAGTTGAGCATCGAAGAATGGATGCTTTTGAACTGTAGTGTTGGAGAAGACTCTTGAGAGTCCCTTGGACTGCAAGGAGATCCAGCCAGTCCATTCTGAAGGAGATCAGTCCTGGGTGTTCCTTGGAAGGACTGATGCTGAAGCTGAAACTCCAATACTTTGGCCACCTCATGCAAAGAGTTGACTCCTTGGAAAGGACCCTGATGCTGGGAGGGATTGGGGGCAGGAGGAGAAGGGGATGACAGAGGATGAGATGGCTGGATGGCATCACTGACTCAATGGACGCAAGTCTGAGTGAACTCCGGGAGTTGGTGATGGACAGGGAGGCCTGGTGTGCTGCGATTCATGGGGTTGCAGAGAGTCGGACATGACTGAGCGACTGAACTGAACTGAAGTTGGTCATAGCTTTCCTTCCAAGGAGCAAGTATCTTTTAATTCCATGGCTTTAGTCACCATCTGCAGTGTTTTTGGAGCCCCCACCCAACCCAAATAAAGTCTGTCACTGTTTCCATTGTTTCCCCATCTATTTTCATGAAGTGATTGGACCAGATACTATGATCTTAGTTTTCTGAATGTTGAGCTTTAAGCCAACTTTTTCACTCTCCTCTTTCACTTTCATCAATTAGTTCTTCTTCACTTTCTGCCTTACGGGTGGTATCATCTGTGTATCTGAGGTTATTGATATTTCTCCCAGCAATCTTGATTTCAGCTTGTGCTTCATCCATCCTGGCATTTTGCATGATGTACCCTGCATATAAGTCAAATAAATAGGCTTACAATATACAGTCTGACATACTCCTTTCCCTATTTGGAACCAGGCTGCTGTATGTCCAGTTCTAACTATTGCTTCTTGACCTGAATACAGATTTCTCAGGAGGAAGGTCAGGTGGTCTGCTATTCCTATCTCTTTCAGAATTTTCCACAGTTTGTTGTGATCCACACAGTCAAAGGCTCTGGCATAGTCAAGAAAGCAGAAATAGATGCTTTTCTGGAACTCTCTTGCTCTGTTGATGATCCAGAGGATATTGACAATTTCATCTCTGGTTCCTCTGCCTTTTCTAAAACCAGCTTGAACATCTGGAAGTTCATGGTTCACATACTGTTGAAGCCTGGCTTGGAGAATTTTGAGTATTACTTTGCTAGCGTGTGAGATGAGTGCAATTGTGCAGTAGTTGGA
>NW_011495035.1:1534633-1544309 GCF_000754665.1 Bison bison bison | reverse complement strand
TGGCACAGTCAGTAAAGCAGAAGCAGATGTTTTCTGGAACTCTCTTGCTTTTTCGATGATCCAACAGATGTTGGCATTTTGATCTCTGGTTCCTCTGCCTTTTCTAAATCCAGCTTGAACATCTTAAAGTTCAGGTTCACATACTGTTGAAGCCTGGCTTGGAGAATTTTGAGTATTACTTTACTAGCATGTGAGATGAGTGCAATTGTGCGGTAGTTGGAGCATTCTCTGGTTTTGCCTTTCTTTGGGATTGGAATGAAAACTGGCTTTTTCCAGTCCTGTGGCCACCTCTGAGTTTTTCAGATTTGCTGGCACATTGAGTGCAGCACTTTCACACCATCATCTTTTAGGATTTGAAACAGCTCAACTGGAATTACATCACCTCCACTAGCTTTGTTCATGGTGATGCTTTCTAAGGCCCACTTGACTTCACATTCCAGGATGTCTGGTTGTAGGTGAGTGATCACACCATCATGGTTATCTGGGTCATGATGGTCTTTTTTGTGTAGTTCTTCTATGTATTCTTGCCACCTCTTCTTAACATCTTCTGCTTCTGTTAGGTCCATACCATTTCTGTCCTTTATTTTCATCTTTGCATGAAATGTCCCTTGGTATCTCTAAGTTTCCTGAAGAGGTCTCTAGTGTTCCTCATTCTATTGTTTTCCTCTATTTCTTTGCATTGATCACTGAGGAATGCTTTCTTATCTCTCCTTGCTATTCTTTGAAACTGTGCATTCAAATGGGTATATCTTTACTTTTCTCCTTTGTCTTTAGCTTCTCTTCTTTTCTCAGCTATTTGTAAGGCCTCGTCAGAGAACTCTTTCGCCTTTTGCATTTCTTTTTCTTGGGGATGGTCTTGATCACTGTCTCCTGTACAATGTCATGAACCTCCATCCATAGTTGTCCAGGCACTGTCTATCAGATCTAATCCCTTGAATCTATTTGTCACTTCCACTGTATAATCATAAGGGATTTGATTTAGGTCATGTCTAAATGGTCTAGTGGTTTTCCCTACTTTCTTCAATTTAAGTGTGAATTTGGCAATAAGGAGTTCCTGATCTGAGCCAAAGAATGAACACCACAATCACAGAAAACTAACCAAACTGATCACATGGATCACAGCTTTGTCTAGCTCAATGAAACTATGAGCCATGCCATGTAGGGCCACACAAGATGGACGGGTCATGGTGGAGAGTTCTGACAAAACATGGTCCACTGAAGAAGAGTTGGGAAACCACTTCAATATTTTTGCCTTGAGAACCCCATGAACAGTATGAAAAGGCAAAAATATAGGACACTGAAAGATGAACCACCCAAGTTGGTATGTGTCCAATATGCTACTGGAAAAGAGTGGAGGAATAACTCCAGAAAGAATGAAGAGACAGAGCCAAAGCAAAAACAACACCTAGTTGTGGATGTGATGGCTGATGGAAATAAAGTCTGATGCTGTAAAGAACAATATTACATAGGAACCTGGAATGTTAGGTCCATGAATCAAGGCAAATTGGAAGTAATCAAACAGGAGATGGCAAGAGTGAACATCAACATTTTAGGGATCAGTGAACTAAAATGGACTGGAATGGGTTGAATTTATTTCAGATGATGATAATATTTACTACTGTGGGCAAGAATCCCTTAGAAGAAACGGAGTAGCCATCATAGTCAACAAGAGTCCAAAATGCAGTACTTGGATGCAATTCAAAAATGACAAAACGATCTCTGTTTATTTTCAAGGCAAATCATTCAATATCACAGTAATCCAAGTCTATGCCCTGACCAGTAATGCTGAAGAAGTTGATGTGGAATGGTTCTATTAAGACCTCCAAGACTTTCTAGAACTAAAACCCAAAAAAGATGTCATCTTCATTATAGGGGACTGGAATGCAAAAGTAGGAAGACAAGAGCTACCTGGAGTAACAGGTAAATTTGTCCTTGGAATACAAAATGAAGCAGGTCAAAGGCTAGAAGAGTTTTGCCAAGAGAACACACTGGTCATAGCAAACACCCTGTTCGAACTGCAAAATTACTGAATATATATTTACATAAATACATAGCTCACATATAAGCATTATATACATATTACACTTGAATTAGAGACAGTCTAGAAGAAAAGTCTTAAAATTACAGACATGCCCATTTCTTCATTTTAGGTCTAATACAAATACAATCAAAAGTATAATGGAGACTGGAGAAGTTGACAACACAAATTCTCAACTTCAGTAACTCTTCACACTCTCAGCTTTCTTCCCTCTTGTCTCTTTCACAGTCCTAACACACACAGGGTAACCACAATGCACTTCTCAGTGTTTTCTGAATAAATGCTGTTTTGTTTCTTCCTGCAGGAAGTCAACTTCAACTCATTCCTCCAGATATCTTTCAAATTATCAGTGGCCCAGCACTCAGAACAGAGGCCCCAAGAAACAGGTACACTGGGGTTTATGGTTTCTTCCAGGTGCTGTGAAGTTGGACAATGAGCCCACCTTCTCTAAGCCTTGTTAAGCCCAATTCTCAGACATGAAATATACCTGCACTATCTATGTCCAGAGAGTAGAAAAAAGAAAGTCTAGGAAAGTGCTCTAGAGTATCCACTGGACACATCCAATCATGACACCCATCTTTCTCGACTCTCTTCTGAAAGGAAAAGCTGCCAAGGAGACAATTCAATTCCACTTCTTGGGAAACTGAACCAAAAAGATTTTTTAGAATTTCAGAAAGAGGAAAGGAAGAGGAAAATGTGGAGCCAGCCAAACTGCATTGATAGAGAATCACCAGAAGAAAATGTTTGTATACCTTGATGTCAAACTACATGTGGGGGGGCGATCACTCACACTTATCCTTTCACAGAAAACAACTGAAAATACTGAAAAAAAACTAATCATCTTAGTCACTTGAACTTGCTTACTAGGTAGTAAGGAATTACCACAGCTGTATCTGAGTGGAAGTAGAAACCCACATAAACAGTGGACCCTCAGAGAACTTGTATAGCCACACGAACTTGAGGTGTAATTTTGAAGATTTCAATGGATCCAGAGGATTAATTCAAAGCTGCATCCCTATCCCCAGTCAGAGTATGACGTCTTGGAAGACAGCTTCTCTCTATACCATGGAGGGGGTGGGGCAGGCGGTGGTGGTGGCAGATCTGATAGGGCTTTGCCCTCTAGGTAAGGACAAGTCCAGGGCAGGCTCACCACATCCCTGCAAACCCAGAGACCTTACGGGAAGTCTTCCTGCTCTTGAGCAAAGCATGGACATAAAATCATCTTTATGTGAGTATAATTATAACCATGAGCTGCTGTTGCAGGGATATTTGAGAAAAGGTAAGAACATCTGGGTGATTCAAAAATTTTCTCGCCCTCAAAATCCTCAGGCCTTGAACTGTTCAGTATTATTAGTCAGTATTACTATAAAATACATAGAACATACAAATTTATCATTATAACTATTTACAAGTATACAATTAGTGGCAGTAGCTTCCTGGTCCTCAAGGTAAAGATTCTACGTGCTATGCAGGAGACTCGGGTTCAATCCCTGGGTCAGGAAGATCCCCTGGAGAAGGGAATGACAATCCACTCCAGTATTCTTGCCTGGAGAATCCCATGAACAGAAAAGCCTGGCAGGCTACAGTCCATGGGGTTGCAAAGAGTCGGACATGACTGCAATATGCATGCTGCAACTCTCACCACTACCTAGTTCCAAAACATTTTCATCACACTACACGGAAACCCCATACCCATTCAATGAACCGCAAAGGTTCTGATACTGGAATTATCAAGGGCAGATTACAAAATACTGCAGCAAGTGCAGAATTTATTTACAAACCCAAACAGATTCACAGATTTACAGAATAAATGTATGGTTACCTGTGAGGAAGGGTGGAGGGAGGGACAGATTGAGAGTCTGGGACTGACAGGCACATACTGCTGTATCTAAAATAGATAAGCAAACAGAACCTACTGCACAGCACAGGGAACTTTGCTCAGTCGTCTATAATTACTTAAATGGGAAAAGAATTTTAATTTTTTTTAATTTAAACTTTATACAACAAGTTGTATTAATAAAAAGTCCTCAATACACAATGCAGTTAAAAAGTACTGTGTGCTTAGTCACTTCCAACTCTTTGCAACCCAGTGGACTTTAGCCCACCAGGCTCCTCTGTCCAGGCAAGAATACTGGAGTGGGTTACTATGCGCTCTTCCACAGTATCTTCCCAACCCAGGGATCAAACCCAGGTCTTCCACATTGCAGATGGATTTTTTTTTTTTTTTTAACCATCTGAGCCACTAGGGAAGGTCCAAGAACATTGGTATGGGGAGTCTAGTCTATCCCTTCTCCAGGGGAGCCTTCTGACCCAGGAATCAAACCAGGGTCTTCTGCATTGCAGGCGAATTCTTTACCAGCTGAGCTACCCAGAAAAAATTAGGAAATTTAAATGAAAATGCATAAATTTGAAGTACACCAAAAGATACTATCAGGTACCTGAATAATTATTCTATGTCTTGGAGAATATATTTATTATTTTTAATTTCCTGAGATCCTACACCTAATCTCTTTCAAAATATTATTAATACTAATCCTTAGTATACTGTGTTTGATATTCAGCGTTTCAAACATATTCCTGGAATATGTTAGGATAAAAGACAAACACTATTTGTATATTTCATATTTCATTTTGTAATCTCAAAGATCCATGGAAAGCTTGGAAACGGAGTAAAATGCACTATGGAGGGCTGAAAAGCAGCTGTAAAATATTAAAATCTGGGAAGTCAGGTAGCTATTAAAACTTACTTTTATTTGTAAAATTAAACATGAGCACAAAAACAGGTGAATAAAATTTAACAGGCAAGCAAATAATAAAAATTCAGAAATTTTAAAAAATTATGACAAATACCTTGAGGTGTTTTATTTGACTTAAATTTAAGAATTCTTCCCAAATGTAATCCCTAACTTCTTCCTGATAATTGTATGCAAAAGACCAAATTACAGGAATGAAAAATGGAAACTTTAACCCATCAGTAGATTGCCTTGTCTCCAGCATGCTAAATATTCAGATGATCAATGTCAGCATAGTTTGAGCATAGCTTGTATTCTGCTATAGACTGACCCCCAATGGAAAATGAGGTAAGCATTACATATTTCAAGGAAAGAAATATAATGTTTCATTGTCAATTTAATACAGCAAGATATTTCATAATATGATATAAGCTTAGGCAGAAATAGTTCTATTTGACTCCCACCTACTTAAAGAAAGATCCACTTATCTCATCTAACCAAAAACTACACCAAATTTTATATTCAGAACCAAGGATGAGTAACAGAAATTCAACAAAAACATGTGAATACAGGCAGTCGTTGCTTTGCACGACACCGTGTCAACTGAAACTCACACACTGAATCCTCTCTACAGTAAGCACTGCCTATATTCCCACTATTCTGCACAAATACAAGCATACACCAAGGAGCAAAATATAATTGTGAGATATGGAACTCTGTGAGCTACTTAAAATATCCTTTGTTTTCCCAAATACTATTCTGTTGTTATAAAATATGGAGGGAAGAAAGGAATCTAATTTGTACTCAGTTACAATGATTAGCAAAAAAAAAAAAAATGCTGTTTTATCTCAGAATATTATTCTGGGGTCTATATAATGTGACTGAACAGACATAGATTACCATATATAACATTAAGTGAAACTGAAAATGCTCATTCCCGCGAGCTTTATTTTATACTCTGAATTCAGTTAAGTACTTCCTATTCTGAAAGTCTTCCTTTAAAAAGGACTCAACAGGAACAAACAGATGGATTAATTACATTAAAAACTGACATGATAAGTATAAACTTAAAGAAGCCAAAGTTATGCAAATAGAAAATTTATCATTTAATACCCAATTGAATCTAAATGAATTCTTTTTTTTTTTTTTACTGTCATCAGTTTTCAAAATATTTCAGGCATGGGAAAAGAGGCAATTTATATGGCATCACCAAAATCTGGGAAAATAATCTGTCCTTTTAGATTTTGAAAAAAATCAACTCCTATTTATAGACTAATAGTAATAATTTTAAAAACTTTAGGATAAAGAATTTTTTTAGAGACCAGGTCAATGTAAGGAAAATATAGACCATTCATTTCCCCAAATCAGCATTTTCTTTTCCAACCTCATTGTCCTTATCTCGTATTGCTGGGGAAATAGCAATTATATAGTAACAGAAGGTTCGCTTTTCTCCAGAGCACTTTCATGGACAGAGTCACCAATTAAAAGTCTTGCCAGATTTCAAACGATATCATAAAAGACAAGTAATTTTTTCTTTCTCATTTTTATAAATCAAAAGGAAGGAACATAACTGTCTATTATAAGCTGTAAATTCCTCTACTTATATTAATAACTCACTTATTTGCAAAACTGTAACTGTTAACTATCCCCACCAGATATGCAGTGTTGTAGTTAAGAACACAGACTCTGGCGCCAGACCGCCTCAGTTCACTTCCCACCTCTACGATTATCAGTTATACAGTCTTGGGCAAGGTTACTGAACTACTCCATGCCTCAATTTTTTTCATCAGTAAAATGGAATAATAACAGTTAATATCTATCCCATAAAAGTAAGAGCATTAAGTGAGTTAACCATAAGAAGCCCTGAGATTAACACAATAAATGCTCAATAAATACTGCAAAAAGAAAAAGAAAACATTATCACAGACATCTGGGTGATGACAAAATTACTGTAAACAGATTTTCAGCTTGATGTAAGTTTTTCAAATCTTCCTATTTATTTCCCATTCTATTTCTAATCCTCCTCTTCCAAAGTATCCTATTTGGATAACAATAGGGCAGGCTCATATTGTACATTATCTCCAAAACTAAGTTAATTTTTCTGTCACACACAGTAGGAGGAGAGCAGAAGAGGCAAGGCGGGACACATATCACAACCTGCGGAGAGTAGACTCTGTAGATGAGTATCTAAGATCTGATGGTCATTATAATACAGAGACTAGCTCTCATACGGAGAAGGCAATGGCAACCCACTCCAGTACTCTTGCCTGGAAAATCCCATGGGTGGAGGAGCCTGGTAGGCTGCAGTCCATGGGGTCGCACAAAATCGGACACTACTGAAGCGACTTAGCAGCAGCAGCAGCAGTTCTCATACAGTGACCCCAAGAAATAATTTGCTCCTTAAAAAACAGCAGCATCAACAGTTTAGCAGTGGTCAAGGAAAATGGAGCTCTTTGAAAGCCAAGTTTAAAATTGGAAGTCTTATACAAAACCAATTAAAACAAGACTTGGAAAATTATTTAAACACATTTGTCAATAATGATCTCACATTTGCATATGCAAATCTGAAAATTCCCTGATGAACATACCAAATGCGAAGACTTCTTTTTTAATTTGCAATGATAACGATAATAATGACTGCATTTTAATATATGGCAGCATTTTGATAAACTCTCTATATGGATTATGTCATTTAATTCATACAGCTCTGTGGGGCAGTAACTATTAAACTTTATGGCATAAGGATTTTAAGTTACTCATCAAGTGGCCACAATCCAGATGCAAAATCAGATTCTTCTGACTTAAAAGAGTCCATGCTCTTAAGCTCTGTTCTGTTGTCACAAAAAATTTTTTTTTTACTTACAGAAGGATTCTTTTAATATAAATATATTTCTTTTAATTGGAGGCTAATTACTTTGCAATATGGTATTGGTTTTGCCATACAGTTATTTGTTTGGTCAGATTGCTCTTGCTATAGAAAGATCATGGTACCCTTCCTAACTAAACTTACTCAGAATTCATCTTTGTTTGGGAGAGGTACCTCACACCTGAGGAATTTCCAGGCCACATCTCTGTCCAAATGGAACCTAAATTCCAGAGAACTGAGTTTACTATTAACTCTAATTTTATTCTTCAGATGTCAATCCTATCTTTGGATATAAAAGAGAAAGAACTTTTGAAGTTATTTCCAAGGACTTCCGATCTTTTTCACTTGTTAGAACTTTCAAGTACTGAGATTTGAATTATATGCCAAATTCTCAAGTCAGATGTAAAAGCTTTGAAAGACTTAAATAGCTTTTGAGATCCAGTTGAGAGGCTATATATATTTGAAGGGGAAATGACATGTATTCAATTTTAATGTTAGAATTCAAGTTATTTAAACTTCGCTGAGGTGGTTAGTCCCAAGATTTGTATATGGAAAACAGACAAAAATATTGAGTCCATTTTAAGAGAGAGAATATACAGACTAGATGGAAAATTTAATGTGTGCATCTTTCTCCTGGTTTTCTTCTTTGTTATTATATTTCAAGCAACAGCTCCATCCTGCCAAGTTATCACACTACACGGAATTTAGAACTCTTATGGGCACATGCTTTCAACAGAAAGATTCCCTTACCAAAATATTAGTAATTTCAGGCAGCTTATTTGAATGTCAGTGGAAATTTAGGGTGCCCCTACAGTATACTGGCTTCCAAAAGTAGAAATGTGGTTCTAATATAAACGCTTGCAAATATTACTGTCATCCTCTCTTGGTTATATTTATGTCTAAAAAATGAAAATGATAGTTTTATTTTAGCAAGAACAAGTATGGAAATCCTTAATTTAAAGACATTGGTAAATCTTGTGTAATTGCTTCAGCATTGAATTTAACACTGAATTTTCCTTGTGAAGTCCTATATTCAAGTAGATGGGTAGAATAGGATTCGCTGTGAAAGTCGTTAAAGAATAACTACACCGTCCCCATTTTAAGGTATGGAGAATTTTCGAAGGTATACAAAGGGCTGCTGCTGTATGAAAACACATGCCTTGGAAGAGAGGTCACTCATGGGATGAAGGTAGAAATCAAGGAACTAAATGCAAAAGAGATAGTAAAAGCGCAAATTGAAGTCAGGCTGTCTGGATCTGAATTCTAGATCCTAATCCTCAGTGTATTCTTCTGTAAAATGGATAGGCTTAATAGGTTGTTGTTCATTCAGTTCGGTCCTGCAGTCATGTTCGACTCTTCAGACCCCATGAATCGCAGCACGCCAGGCTTCCCTGTCCATCACCAACTCCAGGAGTTTGCTCAAAATCCTGTCCATCTAGTCAGTGATGCCATCCACCATCTCATCCTCTGTCGTCCCCTTCTCCTCCTGCCCTCAATCTTTCCCAGCATCAGGGTCTTTTCAAATGAGTCAGCTCTTCGCAGCAGGTAGCCAAAGTATTGGAGTTTCAGCTTCAATACCAGTCCTTCCAATGAACACCCAGGACTAATTTCCTTTAGGATGGTCTGGTTGGATCTCCTTGCAATCCAAGGGACTCTCAAGAGCCTTCTCCAACACCACAGTTCAAAAGCATCCATTCTTCAGACATTCAGCTTTCTTTACAGTCCAACTCTCACATCCATATATGACTACTGAAAAAACCATAGCTTTGACTAGATGGACCTTTGTCAGCAAAGTAACATCTCCGCTTTTTAATATGCTGTCTAGGTTGGTCATAACTTTTCTTCCAAGGAGCAAGCGTCTTTTAATTCCATGGCTGCAGTCACCATTTGTAGTGATTTTGGAGCCCAGAAAAATAAAGTCTGACACTGTTTCCACTGTTTCCCCATCTATTTCCCATAAAGTGATGGGACCGGATGCCATGATCTTCATTTTCTGAATGTTGAGACTTTAAAGCCAACTTTTTCACTCTCCTCTTTCAC
>NW_011495035.1:1534128-1534533 GCF_000754665.1 Bison bison bison | reverse complement strand
GTGGGTCATGAAGATCTTTTTTGTGTAGCTCTTCTGTGTATTCTTGCCACCTCTTCTTAATATCTTTTACTTCTGTTAGATCCATACCATTTCTGTCCTTTATTCATGCCCATCTGCATGAAATGTTCCCTTGGAATCACTAATTTTCTAGAAGAGATCTCTAGTCTTCCCCACTCTATTGTTTTCCTCTATTTCTTTGCATTGATCACTGAGGAAGGCTTTCTTATCTCTTATCTATCTTCCATGCTACTCTTTGGAACTCTGCATTCAACTAGTGTATCTTTCCTTTTCTCCTTTGCCTTTCACTTTTCTTCTTTTCTCAGCTATTTGTAAGACCTCCTCAGACAACCATTTTGCCTTTTTGCATTTCTTTTTCTTGGGGATGGTCTTGATCACTGCCTCTAA
>NW_011495035.1:1533139-1534028 GCF_000754665.1 Bison bison bison | reverse complement strand
ACTTTTTCACTCTCCTCTTTCACTTTCATCAAGAGGCTTTTGAGTTCCTCTTCACTTTCTGCCATAAGGGTGGTGTCGTCTGCATATCTGAGGTTATTGATATTTCTCCCAGCAATCTTGATTCCAGCTTGTGCTTCTTCCAGTCCAGTGTTTCTCATGATGTACTCTGCATAGAAGTTAAATAAGCAGGGTGACAATATACAGCCTTGACATACTCCTTTTCCTATTTGGAACCAGTCTGTTGTTCCATGTCCAGTTCTAACTGTAGCTTCTTGACCTGCATACAGATTTCTCAGGAGGCAGGTATTTTTGGTAATTTTCAAGAAAATTGTTAAAGAATTTTCCACAGTTTGTTGCCATCCACACAGTCAAAGGCTTTGGCATAGTCAATAAAGCAGAAGTAGATGTTTTTCTGGAACTCTCTTGTTTTTTCCATGATCCAACAGATGTTGGGAATTTGATCTCTGGTTCCTCTGCCTTGTCTAAATCCAGATTGAATATCTGGAAGTTCATAGTTCACATACTGCTGAAGCCTGGCTTGGAGAATTTTGAGCATTACTTTGCTAGCGTGTGATTTAAGTGCAGTTACGCAGTAGTTTGAGCATTCTTTGGCATTGCCTTTCTTAGGGACTGGAATGAAAACTTACCTTTCCAGTCCTGTGGCCATTGATGAGTTTTCCAAATTTGCTGTCATATTGAGTGCAGCACTTTCACACCATCATCTTTTAGGATTTGAAACAGCTCAAATGGAATTCCATCACTTCCACTAACTTTGTTTATAGTGATGCTTTCTAAGGCCAACTTCACTTCACTTCACATTCCAGGATGCCTGGCTCTAGGTGAGTGATATATCATCATGGTTATGTGGGTCATGAAGATCTTTTTTGCA
>NW_011495035.1:1517469-1533039 GCF_000754665.1 Bison bison bison | reverse complement strand
TGTATCTTTCCTTTTCTCCTTTGCCTTTCACTTTTCTTCTTTTCTCAGCTATTTGTAAGACCTCCTCAGACAACCATTTTGCCTTTTTGCATTTCTTTTTCTTGGGGATGGTCTTGATCACTGCCTCTAATACAATGTCATGAACTTTTGCCCATAGTTCTTTAGGCACTCTATCAGATCTAATCCCTTGAATCTATTTGTCACTTCCATTGTATAATTGTAAGGGATTTGATTTAGGTCATACCTGAATGGTCTAGTGGTTTTCCCTACTTTCTTCAATTTAAGTCTGAATTTTGCAATAAGAAGTTTGGTATCTGAGCCACAGTCACCTCCTGGTCTTGTTTTTGCTGACTGTATAGAACTTCTCCATCTTTGCTTGCAAAGAATATAATCAATCTGATTTCAGTATTGACCATTGGGTGATGTCCATGTGTAGAGTCATCTCTTGTGTTGTTGGGAGAGGTGTTTGCTATAACCAGTGCATTTTCTTGGCAAAACTCTGTTATCCTCTGCCATGCTTTATTCTGTACTTCAAGGCAAAATTTGCCTGTTACTCCAGGTATCTCTTGACTTCCTACTTTTACATTCCAGTCTGCTATAATGAAAAGGACATCTTTTTTGTATGTTAGTTCTAGAAGGTCTTTTAGGTCTTCATAAAACTGTTCAACTTCAGCTTTTTCACCATTACTGGTTGGGGCACAGACTTGGATGACTGTGATATTGAATGGTTTGCCTTGGAAACGAAGAGAGAACATTCTGTCATTTTTGAGACTGCACCCAAGTACTGCATTTCAGACTCTCTTGTTGACTTTGATAGCTACTCCGTTTCTTCTAAGGGATTCTTGCCCACAGTATTAGATATAATGGCCATCTGAATAATTCCAGTCCGTTTTAGTTCACTGATTCCTAAAATGTCAGTGTCCCCTCTTGCCAACTTCTGTTTGACTGCTTCATGAAATAAAGAGCTTGGAACAGTGCCTGGTGCAATCAACATATCCCATAAGTTATGTTGCTATCAGTATTGTTTGCTTAGACACCAATAACTTACTACTGTCTTTTGATTACTTAGAACTCTCAACAAAGTTTTCCAAATACAATTGCCTTCCTTAATATAACAACAGCTAGTAAAATCACAAGGCCTTCTTATAATTATGATTGAAGCAAACACAAAAATCTAACAGGTAACAAAAACCTGTAAATATGTGTAAGAATGAAAAGTGGAATATATAACCCATAGATTCAGGAGATCAAAAAGGTATAGAGGTACTTCTGCCTGAAACTGTGTGCATCTAGTTAGAAAACCTAGAGAAAATTGGTGACTATCTGGCAAAACACATATTAACAAACTTATCCCCCAAAGAAAAGGATACTATGGGTAGACCATTTACCCCCAAAGATAAGCAAAGGTGGTTAGAAATCTGCCATGAAAGAGCCTCCAATTCCAGATGCACTCAAAGCTGAGTTTTATCAACTTTTATGGAGCTACACACTGTTAGACTCCTTTTCAAAAATATGGAAGTTCTCAAGTCATTTTATAAAGTCAAGTTTGTGTGAACACCAAAACCTGGCAAAGACATCATAAAGAAAAAAAAAAAGACTACAATATTAATATACTTTTAGAAACAGACACAAAATTCTAAATAAAATATTGACAATAAAATCCAAAAAATGATGCATGTGATTGAGCAAGTGACTTAATACCAGCCAAGTCTACCAGCCCCTTAATAAATTAAAAAGAAGTAATTTGCAACAATATTCATAGATCATGAGATGATATTTGTTAAAATTAGCAGCCATTTCTCATGAAAAATCTAAGTTAAACAGGAATAGAAAGTTACTATTCAGTTAAACTATATGTATTTACCATGAAACAATAAAGTATTATCTGAAAACCATTTTACCTTCCAGTTTCACATTTCATTTCACATTTTTAACCATCGTATTGTATTCCTCCACTCCTTCCTTCCATAAGCAAATATTTATTGTGTGCCTAGTGTATTTCAGGCACTGTGCTAAGCCACAATGTGAAGAAATTAAATATATAATCCAAAAAGAAATATGACAAACAAGTAGTCAATGAAAATGACACTGAAAAGAGAATAGCTGAAGGAGCAAGTTAAAAAATACTGATGGATTTGAACTCATTTCCTTCTTTTTAATTGGACAAGAATTGAAATCTAGCTTTAACCTTATTAAATAAGATATTTTCTCCACATAGGGTCCAGGATGTGTTAACAATTAAGTGACCTCCATTTTTCTCATATATGACAACACCCTGATCCAAACTAAAAGCAAAACCAGTAATAGCATATTACCAAAGAGAAGAGTATTATTTCTATAGCATTTCCATGTTCCCTGTGCTTCTCTGGGATTTTACAAAGTTTGCATTTAATGAGAGCACCCTGAAGTGACTGCAGGCAGGTGAAGCTGCTATTATGTCGCAGGGAGAGCTGACAGACAGCTTCAGGAGCATTTAGTTAACAAATCATTACTTAGTGTTTGTAAGACTTCTACCTGAACCCAAACAGAGCGTGGAACTGTCTTGGGAAGAACAAAGCCATCAATTGTAAAACAAACCTTGGTAAAGGCAGCCAGGATCAGCAGGGAGGGGAAATAAAGTAATTTATTCAAATTGTATATATGAACAGTAAGAACTTTTTTTTGTTTTTCTAAAAGTAACAGAAATTTGGATCCTTTAAAAATATGAACAATAAGTCTTTGCTTGCTTTTAAGGAGTATATTTGTTAAGTTGAAGGAGAGTAAAAATGAAAATTTTTACTTTTAGTTAAACCATTTAGCTAAAAAATGACCACGTATATATATATAGACACACGCTCCAACTTTTGTGTAAAGCTTGTGCGTGGTCCTGTCAGACTTTGTCGCTGAAACGAAAATGGCAAAGTTTTAATGTTATCCTGTCATTGTGATTTCTAAAATTTTGCCCTATTGAAGAAGCTTTATCTTCTAATTGCCAAGGCCACACATAAGCAGGGAAAAGAGGGAAGGCCTGAGACAGATGCAGAACAGAAAAAAAAAAAAAAAAGGTCAAAGCTTCAGAGGTAACTATTATTTTTCAAAGACTATGTGAAGCATTGAAATTCTGATACCTCATTCCTCTGACAAAAATTGTAATGAGAACAGGAAATGGTACCCCATGAATCCATTGTCCTGACAATGATTTAATGAGAATGGGAAATGGTGAGAGCATAACTAATTCGCATTATGATCCTAAAGTTGTCATCTTGTGGTTCTGCTCAGATGCTGCGAAATGAAGGATGTCGGACATCAGCTGGGAGAGTGCGAGGAAAAGCCTGACGACAATGACATGGTGGGGCCTGAAAGCAATGGCAGAATGCGTTAGCACAGGAGGGGCAGGAGGGTGATGCAAAGAACTGGGTTTGTCTGCTGAGTGACAGAATAGGAATCCATCTAGAGGTGGCATGGGTATCAACTGGGAAGATGAGAACAGCAGGTAGGGCAAAGGCTCTGATGAAAAACTGAGTTAGCAGGTAACAAGAAGGGATCGCACAAACAGGTGAGATCTGGCTCACTGGACACGCTATGCTTTATTTTTCTTGGAGATATCCAAGTTTGTGGAGATGCTTTTGATTTTGTGGTTCTAAGGCACTATTTCTTTTCTTCCCTTAGTAAATAAAGTTTTACATCCACATGTCTAATTTAAATTGTGCATTTTGTAACTGAAGCTATCAAAGATACACAAGTTCTGAAAGAAAGTGGTCAGTGGAAGAAAGAACATCCTTCAACTCAATTACGCTGGTGGAAACCAGCACGTGATATGTCAAGATTATGTAGAATTTAAATTCCACAGATGGCAGAAAGTAATTTACTTCTTGTTAACAAATAAGTTTTAACCTATTTCTCTAAATAGCAACTCAGGTTCTAGACAGTTTTGAGTGCTGAATTATTCCAGGACTTCTAGACTTTGTGGAGCATGCCAAGGCAATGCTCATCGTCTGCTTACATTTTGGGAAACACGTTACCATACATGGAAATAGTTGGAAATCAGCAGGAAAATTGAGAAATAAAACTTCTTAATTCTCCATTTCAAGTCTGATTTGTTCCTCAAAGAACTAGCTAGTCATTTAAAATGGTTCCTTAAAATTCCCTCTGTAAGGCTGCCATGACGTTTAGCATGCTTCTCACAGGTGAATCCTTCCAAAAACAGAGAAGGAGATCAAACACTGAAAACCTCTTAGAAAATAAATTGTATTTTACTAATTACAATACCAAGGCAGCATAGTAATCATGTTCCATATTCATTCTATAAAATAACAATAATAATCATAAAGGGTGGTGCCATTCCATTCAGCTTCCTCTTAGCACCTTTTATTTAAATGCAATCACAAGAGGGTATTTTTGAAGATGAAAAGCAACTTTCATAAAAATGAAAATGACTCTGATTCCCTCACCACTAGTCAAAAACCTTTCAGACTAAGATAAATGACTCAAAGCCATTAGAAAAAAATTATTGCCAACTTATGTGTGCCTGAGCACCCCCCCTACTTTGCATTTTGATTCATATTTAAAATATTGATTCCATCAAATGGAGGAACAGTTAGTGTCAGCAAGAAGATGATGGAGAAAATGAAGTCAAAGGCGAACAATGTAAACAGTGGATTTATTTATTTACCCTTAGGTGGAGGTGCCATATTTCACTTCTATTGAACACTTGCTCAATTTATTTTATTAATTTAATCTTTCTAAAGTACTACTTCACACTCTGATGCAATTTCAGATCAAACAGATCACTGTGTACTTGTTGAATTCATGGTGAGTGATACATGAATTTATAATCCAGAATGATTCATAATTGAGTGAGCTACCTTATTTTACTCCCCTATTACCGGAGAGCTTTGCAATGAAAGATAATAATGTTCGAGGAAGAAATGTGAAAGATATTCTCAAAAGTTGAACCATATGATAATAATGTCAAGCGAAAATGAAATATTTAATGTCCATATTTAGGTTCTCCATCATGTATTATGTGGTCATGTAAGGGGTGTCAAAAGCTGATGAGAACTTCAATTTGACCTGGCAAAAATGAAGTAAGCAACATACAGTATTTCATCCATTATGTCCATTTTCACAGTGAAGGATGGGTTTTATAATACTTTATTCCATCCAATGTCAAGGTCTTAAAAACAAATTTTGAAAGCACTTAAGAGGTTCTTTTAACAGCTGTATTTAGTAACAAATGACAGATATCTATTAATATAAGTACATCTTATATAAAATATTTTAATATGGATTTTAGGTGATAGTATATTCTTATTAACATCATGTGTAAAATGGCACATCATAGCAGCTCTTTTACATGAAAGATCCATTTAGTCCCATCTTCAAATTATGGATTAATACAATATTCTACACCATAATGGTTTCAAAAGCATTGTTAGCATTATGTATTATTCATGTTTTCAGGTACCATTGTTTCAGCTCATAATAGAGTATCTCACAATTATGAGTGAAGCTTATAATGAACTGAAGAAAACTACCTAACTGTACTATTTTAATAGGTCACCTAGTTGGTTCTGATGACACCTGAGCACTAGAATTATTTCAGTCCTTGGCACTGGGTTCAAACTAGAGAAAATACAAATTTTCAGTTCCAAAAGATCTATTTCAATCACATAAGCACAATGTGTTTAAGATGGTATTTTTAAAGCTGCATATAACCATCAAGTATTATGGCTACTGTGGTGTATTCAAACTGTAAATTAAAATGTTCAACTGAATTAAAATAAATGAGATTTAAATATAGGCCAATATATGTCCATTAAGAATAAAATACATTGTACTAGGCAGTTACAAAATCTAAACATTACACAACTGGCTTCTCAAACTTTCCCATGAATGCAGCATTCCCTGGGCATCCTGCTCCCAAGCAGAATCTAATTCAGGAAAGCTGGGGCAGGGCCTGATATTCTGCTTTTCTCACCAGCTCCTGGAAGAAGCTGACCTCTGACTATCAGAGGATAACTACAGACAACCAAACAAATACCAGCTGGTTTGTGATTTGCCACTCTGCGGAACTTGGTCTTCTAGTACTAACCAGGATGCCGTACTGATAGAATCAAACGAGTAACTCATGCAAAGGGCTTTTAGCGTAACCAAGGACTCCATCTTTCGCTGCCACTTTTAGAGATTATCTACCATGTTGATTCACTGGGTTTAATACCCAATAAATGTTAGCTTTAAGCAAATTCTTGTGTGAGCTCTAATCTCTGATCGAGTGAGCCCAGTGATAGGCAATTATCAAGATCTTATAAGGCAGCTGATCTACTGATTAGAATGTGCTTCCAACTTCAACTGATGCATCTGCTATCTGCTATACTATAATAAGAAATATTGCTCTTAGTTGTTTTGGAACTGACCAAAAATAAGCCTAATCCTTTTCTGCATGTCAGAATCATTAATATTTTATGACATGTGGTTATTTGTTCATTACAATTTTTATTTTCAAATTATTATTATTTTTTTCAGAACAGAGTATGTTCACTTGGTTGAAAAATGAAAAAAAAAAGATCAGGAGGTATTGAAATAGATGCCCTTAGTACTGGATTTATTACTCCATGGCTGTGACTAAAAGCAGCTGCAGCTCTGCCCAAGGGCTCCCCAGCTCCAAGTCACCATCAGTTGGTGAGGTTTCCACCCGCTGCTGGGTCGCTCTAACGTGCAGTTCATATGGTCTTCCAGGCTGTCAGTGGGGCGGAGTTGCATTTGCTCACAGTGGTAACCTGTTCAATCATTCATCAGTTATGACTTCCTGGGATCACATGCTAAAAAGCTTCTTGGATGAAACTCAACATTAGCTTCTGAGGGAACTAAATGAAGTCAGTTACAAAGTATAAAGTCTCCCTCCAGTCCTCATTCTTTCCTCCCCACAACCCAGTTCTCACGCCCATTAGGTAAGTTATGTTCTTTCCAGGTTTTAATTCTATGAATCTCCAAGCAAATACAGATGCCTAGTCCTTTCTTTTAAAATAAAATATCCTTAGACTACACTATTCCTGTACCTTTTTTTCACTTAATGTATCTCAGACATCTTTCAACATGAGTGCACGGAGAGCCCTCATTGCTTTGTATGGTTATACGGTATTCCATTTTATGTAAATGATCCACTGGTCCAAACCAGTTTTGCCATTTCTTCAGCTCGCGTATCTGGGGTTTTTTTTTGATTACTTATTGAATCACAAAGTTGAATCACTTAATGATCTCTTCTGGCCACAAACCAATTTACTGATGTCATTCTCAAAGTATTATACCTCGTACTGAACAATTCTCTTACAACATTCTCTCTAACGCAACACAAGTGGGATACTATTCCTCTTGCCCAAGACAAAAATAAAGTCTAGGTCAGCTTGCTCACACTGTTAAATGGTAGGCTGATGCTGAATTTATAAAGAGTTGAAGCTCTTAAGGCTTCTTCACATGGGATTTCTCATCCTATATTTATATAATCGATTTCTTTTAAACACAGTTCTGGAACTTCACCCTCTTTGTGTACATTTTATGCCCACTGCTTCAGCTCCTTGTCTAGTCCATATTCCTAACACAATCATTAGCCCCACCTATTGAATATTTAATACGTGCCAAGCCCTGACACTTGTACTTTATACTTATTATTTATCACTATCTTATGGGGCTTCCCAGGTGGCCCAGTGGTAAAGGATCTACCTGCCAATGCAGGAGACGTGGGTTCGATCCCTGGGTTTGGACGATCCCCTGCAGAAGGAAATGGCTACCCACTACAGTATTCCCGACTGGAAAATCCTATGGACAGAGGGGCCTGGCAGGTTACAGTCCATGGGGTCTCAAAGAGTCGGACACGACTGAGCAACTGAGCTAGAGAGAACTATCTTATGAGTCAATTATCATCTCTATTTACAGGTGATGAAATGGATGCTCAGAGAAGGTAAGTCGTTTGCCAGAATCATGTAATCAGCAATTGGAAAAGCCCAGGACTGTTATGCTTCAGCCTTAATCCTCCTGTCCAAGGAACAAACTGTCTTTCCCAACTTTCTGTCAAGTGCACAGAGCAATTACTGTCTTCAGTTAAGTAGTTAATGAAATTACAAATTATTCTATGACTAGGGATTGGCTCATAAATTGATATCTATAGAGAACACTTTCCCATTATACTAGCCAAAGTTCTCTAGAGAAATAGAACTGATAGGATGATAGGAGATAAATACACACACACACACACACACACACACACACACGGGCTTCCCTTGTGGCTCAGACAGTTAAAAAAAAAAAATCTACCTGCAATGCAAGAGACTCAGGTTTTCTTCCTGGGTCAGGAAGATCCCCTGGAGAAGTAAATGGCAACCCAACTCCAGTAATCTTGCCCAAAGAATCTCATGGACATAGGACCCTGGAGGGCTACAATCCATGGGGTTTCAGAGCTGGACACACCTGAGAGACCAAGAACACACACACACACACACACACACACACACACGCATATATATAGTTCTCTTATGACATATTGTATGTGTATATATACAAATATACACATATACATGACGATATTTATTACAGAAATAGGCTCACACAGTTATGGAAGCTGGTTAAGTCCCACACTCTGCCATGTACAAGCTGGAGAACTAGGAAAGCCAGTGGTATAACTCCCAGCATGAGGCCGAAGTACCATAGTCTGATATCCCAAGAACCTTGAACTTCAATGGTGAGGGCATCACCCTTTCTCTGCTTTTCTGTTCTGTCGGGGCCTTCAGGGGATTGGCTGATGCCATCCCTAGGAGTGTGGGCAAATCTTTACTCAGTCTACAGGTTCACCTAATGAATCAAAAGCTAAATCTCTTCCAGAAACACCCTCACAGACCTACCTAGAAATAAAAGTTTTATCAGCCATCTGAGCATTCCTTAGCCCAGAAAAGCGGCTTGTGAAATGAGCTATCACATCAGTTTAGCACTGATCAATAATCAACGTTCTAGATGTTGTCTTTCAAAAGTTAATATGCTTTTTACTATACAGTAAATACAGATATTTACAGATACAGATATTACTATATCCTTTCACCACTTTCCAGAAAAGTAGTTAGAGATTTCAAACAGTAAGATAACAACAAAACCACAAAGCCTTTATTATATTAACTTTTTCTCTTTTCCAGGTGAAGAAAAGGGATCTGATTGGTATGACTTTTACAGAACCCCTACTGTGAATTTTTGCTTTCTGAGCCTCCCAAGCTGCCACTTAAAGAACAGGATGCCCAGTCTGGGGTAGGAAGCAATGTAACCTCATTAGGTTGCCTCATCCAGACTTTTAATTTTTCTGCATTTTCAAAAATTATATGAGGATTTAGTCATTTCTAGTTTTCTCACACTCCTCCCATCCTCCAGAATGCCTTGTAGATAACTGAGGCATGTTCTAGTTTTATAACTGCAAGTGGTACCCTGGACAAAATCTTTATAAGCTTTAGGACAACCGACTCTGGATTCATTTTGATATTTTGCAAAACTAATACAATTATGTAAAGTTTCAAAATAAAATAAAATTAAAAAAAAAAAAAAAGAATCCCATATAGCTGTTTACTACTCTTCTGGGCCTCCTGTTTCTTCCCTCCACATCAGTTTGCAAATTATTTCCAGTGAAGGAGGCAGAAGGAGAGCCAGCATCCAGCTGGCTTTCTCACAGTCGTCAGTTATCAATATACCATCAGCTCCATCTCTTCCCAATGCCTCCAAAAAAACCCACAAAAACTTTCTTTTTAAAAATTATTTTTAGAGCATTTCAAAAGCTGCAGATCATTTTAGACATTGGCCTGTTATATACTGCTTTTCTGATTCATGTCATCATTTGTTCAAATTCTTTATTTTTCCCATTACCAGCTCATTGCAGGTCTTTTTGTGTGTTTGTTTGTTTATAGATACATAATTAGGTCTCTTGCAAGAATTTAATTTATAAGAGCCATTTATAAGACTCCATTCTTGGAGTCACCTTTTTTCCTACAGTCCCTGGCCACGGAATTTTATGCATCATTTCCAGCAAACTTAAACCTTACTGTGGTCTAGGTCTATGGTTTTTACAATGCCCCCTTAGAATTCATGAAGAAAACAGTCAGCTGATACAGAGTAGGAAACAGGAAGATGTCTAGCAAAAAGTACCTTGTTCCCCTTAATTTGGTATCTGTGTTTAAGTAAAATATACACACAGTTTTAATACCTATATTGTGTGATTTCATTTTATGAGAACTTGAAAAACCTAAATTGAAGTTGCACAACAAAAAAGGTTGAATAAACTCTCACTTTATGCAAAAAACTGAAATAAAAGAAATTCTCCCAAATTTTAAAATTTCATTAGGGACTGCCATTTTTAAAATGTCTATCAATAGATGGACGCTAATGAAGATGCAGTACATAAATACAATGGAGTATTACTCAGCCATAAAAAGAATGAAACAGAAGGGAACAGCTACCCACTCCAGTACTCTGGCCTGGAGAATTCCAAGGACTGTAGAGTCCATGGGGTCACAGAGAGTGGGACACGACTGAACAACTTCCAGTACTTTGGCCACCTTACGCAAAGAGTTGACTCATTGGAAAAGACTCTGATGCTGGGAGGGATTGGGGGCAGGAGGAAAAGGGGACGACAGAGGATGAGATGGCTGGATGGCATCACTAACTCGATGGACGTGAGTTTGAGTGAGCTCCAGGAGTTGGTAATGGACGAGGAGGCCTGGCGTGCTGCAGTCCGTGGGGTCACAAAGAATTGGACACGACTGAGTGACTGAACTGAACTGAACTGAAAGGCCTTGCAGAACAGGAAGTGTGGGATGTTCCCACACATTACTATCAGTCTAGGATAGACCAATTATTTTAAAATAAGCAAGCATTAAAGGACATAAATGGCATATAATGTTGAGTTAAAAACTATATACATTCACAGGCTATCTAAAACCATCCTTTTTAAGCATGAACTCTATTCAAAAGAATAACAATTTGAGAAATATTGAATACACCCTGTACACAATAAATGATACAGAATATAGTCTCTGAGGATGATAAACAAAGTAAGATTAATATTAAAAAATTATCAACATTGTAAAAACTAGACATTAAAGAGCAATCTCCTTTCTCATTTCCCCAAACCAGTGGTATAAAACAAAACCAAATAAATAATTATAAACTTTTTTGGAGATAATAAAATTGAGACTTACCTCATTTTGTGAGATTCCACCAGACGTAAGTTGAGGAACAAATTCAAAACATAACATTTCACATTTAAAGTGTAAAAACACATAATAGACCTGATTTAACTGCTACCCATAATTTGCCTACCTCTGTTCTAAGAGGGTGTTGAGGCATATGAAAATTTTAATAGGTGATAACGTCCAATGAGCAAAACTTAAAAACACGCAGGAGATGAGACAGCTGAACTCTTCTGTCAACATTACCTTTTACATCACCTTTGTCTTTCAATCTTGAACACATATAAAGATAATGTATTACCCCCTTGCCAGACAAACCCAGCACAATTTCCCATCGGGCCTGTATAAGCCCTCAGAATCCTCCTCAACCCACTTCTCAGCGCAGCCAGAAACAACCCGAATCGACAGAAGACATAAAACCTATTTGCCATCTCTGATCTTCTATACGCTAAGAGTACATTACCCAGAGTTTGATCCAGCGCTTTGGAGTCACAGAGTAGAGAGGAGCCAACCTTCCTTAACCCCAACTGTTGCAGCCTACGGCCACAAACATTTTCAACCTCATCATGCCGCTGACATGCATTCAGCTAACAAGCAGCTAAAACCTTGAAGCTGAGTACCTCTGCATACCTGAATACCTCAACCTCTGCATACCAGTTGCTGTTAAGCCATACCTTATGGCATGGTTTAATGTTAAGCCTTATCTGTTAGATTGTAGTGTATATCTACACTTCTCTGTTAGATTGTAGTGTATATCTCCCAACTTCAACTCATTTAATAATGAATTAGCATGCCTTTGGATCTTTATGCTAATTCAGCAGGACTGCAGTAATGGTCTCAAATGGCATTGTTTAGAATACAATTTAAAGGTACCTTCTTGATAACCACAGCAACCATGTTTTAAACTCTTCTCTGCATCAAGAATTGAAAAATTTGAGCTAAGATTTATATTCACACTGTACACACTATCTACACAAAAATACATTTTTTGAGGGTGGAGTTTTTTTCAAAACCATATCATCGTTTTACTAAATTAAGAAAATAAAGATAACTTTAAGATTGTTCTAGTACCTTAGAGCCTTAAGGACTGACTCCAACAAGAAACTTTAGGCAAGTAGTGTAGTCCAGGAATTTCTCATTTTCCAAGTAAATCTCTCAGTCAAGAATTAGAGTACCTGTCATCAGGAAAGATAAAAAGAATGTACACACAATTGAATTTCATACTGCTAAACAATAAAAAATGTGAGTTACTGATATAATCCAGCCATATAAGACATTAAACACTATCAGAGAGCTGTGAAAAGTCATAGGCATTACACTAACATAAAGTAATCATAAATTTGTATGTATTTGGGGTCACAAAGAATCGGATGCGATTGAGTGGCTTTCACTTTCATGACTAGATGACACCGTTCAAAAATCACCTCCATTTTGACAAAAGAAATTTCATGTGTCAAATTTCTAATCCTTCCTGTTAGAAAACTATGCCCACATGAGACTTGCTCACCACCAACTTGTGGTTGGGTGGTGTTCCTTGCTTTGCAGTCTCCAAGGCTTAGACTCTGCCCCTTCCCATGAGCTGCCAAACTTTGTCTGTCTTAGGTTCCTGTCATGGGTTAAATTATGTCCCCCCCCCCCACCTCAAAAAAAAACACAAAAGATATGTAGGGAAATCCTAACTTCTGGCATCTGTGAAAATGTGACTGTATTTGTGAAATAGTGTCTTTGCAGATGTAATCAGGTTAAGATAATATCATGGTTATAATCCAATATGACAAGTGGTATTCTTCTAACAAGTGAAAAATGAGAGACATACAGAAAACGCCATGTGACAATAGACACAGAGACTGGAGTGAGGCAGCTATAAGCCAGGAAGTGCCAAGAATTGATGGCTATCACCAAAGCTGGGAAGAGGCAAGAAAAGATTCTACCCACAGTCTCAGAGGGAGCATGCTCTGGCTGGCACCTTGATGTTAGACTTCAGCCTCCAAAAGTATGAGAGAATAAATTTCTGTTAAGCCACCTAAGGTCATGGTATTTCATTACATCAACCTAATTCAGTGGGGCTCCTCAGAAGGAGACCCGGAGACAAGAACTTAGTACAAATGACTTTTTAAGAAAGTGCTTTCACTAGAAACCAGTAAGAAAGTTGAGAAAGCAGGACAGGGAAGGGTTTCAGAACAAAGTATGCGTGAGATCTTAGGCAAAGTTCCAACCTCAGCCCCATCTTATAAGGACCTTATCCCCGCTGAAAGCACAGGAGCTAACTTCATGCATCCTGTCAGGAAAGCCAGGCAGTCATTGGCTGTCCCACTAGAACTAACCAACGCCTTGGCACTTCAGGCTCTGTGGGCTGGCAAAGCAGCAGTAGTTGCCATTGGTCAAGTACCTGAAGAAGTTGCAGGCACTAACCTAGGAACACAATTACTAGGGAACCTGGGAAGACTTGGACTGCAAGGAGATCCAACCGGTCCATCCTAAAGGAAGTCAGTCCTGAATGTTCACTGGAAGGACTGATGCTGAAGCTGAAACTCCAATACTTTGGCCACCTGTTGTGAAGAACTGACTCATTTGAAATGACCCCGATGCTGGGAAAGATTGAAGGTGGGAAAGAAGGGGATGACAGAAGATGAGATGGCTGGATGACATCACCAAAGAAATGGACATGAGTTTGAGTAGACTCCGGGAGTTGGTGATGGACAGGGAGGCCTGGCGTGCTGCAGTCCATGGGGTCACAAAGAGTCAGACACTACTGAATGACTGAACTGAACTGGGTATGAAACACACAGACACAGTAAAAGGAATTTAGGAGCATTTGGGAAAGCACAGGTTGCATTTACAATACCCATTAGTAAAACATTTATTTTCTGCTCAAATTTCATAGAGTGGAGTCTGAAATTTTCAACTAAGCACAATAACTGATATGCCACCCAAGAGAGGAAAACCATCTATCTTTTTTAAAACTACAATGATAGGTCAAAGTCATTCACCTTTACAAACATAAATGGGTTCCAAACTGTATAGTATAGGGAACTCTACTTAACGTACTATGATGACCTGAAGGAAGTTTAAAAGGGAGAGTATATAGGTGTGGCTCGTTCATGTATAACAACTACACTCCAATACAAATTTTTTAAAAAGTTAGTAAAAATTCTTTAAACAAACAAACATAAATGGGTTCCTAAAATGTGGGAAATTCCAAACTGTAAAAAGCAAATCATGTTTTAAATGCATGAAGGAAAACTCAATACTCATAGAAAAACTTGTGGAACCCTGAGTAAACTGAGGTCTATTTCTTTATTCAAGCATATCAGTTTTGCTATTATATACACCTATAATCCTACTATTATGAACAAATATTTTACAAATGCCTCACAGTACTCTTGAGATTATGCTTCCTGCTTTTATGAGTTCATATGCTAATACTTGTAGGATCTTTGGTCAAGTCATTTAACATTTCTGAGCCTCAGTTTTCCTTCCTGTGAAATGTAGTGTTAATACAAACTGCAAAGGAGATCATTATATAACTTATGTAAATGCTTTTGGTGAATATGAGTTTATATAAAATATTTTATATTATATTGAGTAACACATCAAAATAGGGTATAAGTAGGAAGTCCCACAGGAATTGCAAATGAAAAAAATATCAAGTCCATGTGATCTGTGGCATCATAGTACCAGGTAGATTCCTCTGAAAGATGCAGATACACTGGACAATTGTCAATGGATTCTAGAAAATCCTTGAACCACACATATTATTCTGCTGCTTCTAATTTTAAATACATCAAGAAAAATACTAGTTACAATTTATCTTCCCACACAGCTTGCCTATAAGGCAATAAAGTACTAATCCGAGAACAGGAATGTCTGAGACCTTAACAATTTCTCAGTGTACTTTGAAAAGATGGTAATCTAGGAAATAAGTCTGTATGTAAGTCTGGCTTTAAGTGCTCCCAATACTCTTAGGGCATAAAGTTAAGTTTGTGAGCCTTCAAAGTGATAACCATACACTGAAATTTTTTCAATTCACCAAGATACCCTAAGTCTTGGCTGGCAAATAGCTGGCATCTTCTTCCTTGAAATTTCTATTCTCTGTATTGACTATGCCAAAGCCTTTGACTGTGTGGTTCACAACAAACTGTGGAAAATTCCTCAAGAGATGGGAATACCAGACCACCTGAACTGCCTCCTGAGAAATCCGTATGTAGGTCAAGAAGCAACAGTTAGAACTGGACATGGAACAACAGACTGGTTCCAAATAGGAAAAGGAGTACATCAAGGCTGTATATTGTCATCCTGCTTATTTAACTTATATGCAGAGTACATCATGAGAAACGCTGGGCTGGAAGAAGCACAAGCTGGAATCAAGATTTAC
>NW_011495035.1:1515886-1517256 GCF_000754665.1 Bison bison bison | reverse complement strand
CTAGACAGCTTATTCAAAAACAGACATTACTTTGCCAACAAAAGTCCATCTAGTCAAGGCTATGGTTTTTCCTGTGGTCATGTATGGATGTGAGAGTTGGACTATGAAGAAAGCTGAGTGCTGAAGAATTGATGCTTTTGAACTGTGGTGTTGGAGAAGACTCTTGAGAGTCCCTTGAACAGCAAGGAGATCCAACCACTCCATCCTAAAGGAAATCAGTCCTGAGTATTCATTGACAGGACTGATGTTGAAGCTGAAACTCCAATACTTTGGCCACCTAATGTAAAGAATGGACTCATGGGAAAAGACCCTGATGCTGGGAAAGATTGTAGGTGGGAGGAGAAGGGGACAACAGAGGATGAGATGGTTGGATAGCATCACTGACACGATGGACATGAGTTTGAGCAAACTCCAGGAGTGGGTGATGGACAGGAAGGCCTGGCGTGCTGCAGTCCATGGGATCACAAAGAGTCGGATATGACTGAGCGATGAACTGAACTAAACTGAAATGTATTAAATGCCATAATTTTCTTTAGGTTCTTGAGATTCCCTTTAATTAAACCTGCAGGATGCCTATAGAACTCAAAAAGTAATAATAGTCTATAGAAAAACGTTCATCAGTTCTGACAGCTATTTTGAATGCAGACAGTCATTTCATGGACAGCTGATTTCCAAAACACAATCTATACAAACCTCCTGTCTTCTTTTTCTTCTTTGGATATAATCCCTTGTTCACTGATAATTGAAACGTGTTTATGGTAATTTGATTCCTGTTTGTTTTTCCGTCTATTTTTAGTGTAGAGGAATGGCAGGAATTTAAACATTCTTCTACTTTTACATCTAGGCAAACATCACTGAAACAATATCCGTTCAAGTTCAGTTAAGATTTTATGTTGATATACTAGCCTGACCCTTCTGGATCAGAGAGATTATACATTCTCTTTTTCTTTCTTCCTCTCTTTCCTTTTTCTCCCTTCTTTCCTTATGTTATATCTGGATCACATTTCTTCTTTATCATTTCTATTTTCATTCTCTTTCTAGGTTCTTCAAACTCTACTCCTCTACACGCACATCTTTCCTTATTCATGCATATACAGGCTTCTTGTTCGTTAGAAAGGAAAGAAAATAAAGCAAAAGAGGAAGGTGGGAAAAGTGAAAGGGAAAAAAGAATGGAAGCAAATAAGGAAAACAATTAGATACATTTATGGTTTAGTCAAGCATGAATACATTACTACTTTTTTTTTTTTTAATTAAGTGCCTGCTCCATGTAAGGCTTTGGGCTAGGTAGGGGGCTTCCCTGGTGGCTCAGAGGGTAAAGCGTCTGCCCGCAATGCGGGAGACCTGGGTTCGATCCCTGGGTTGGGAAGATC
>NW_011495035.1:1504306-1515786 GCF_000754665.1 Bison bison bison | reverse complement strand
GAGTACATCATGAGAAACGCTGGGCTGGAAGAAGCACAAGCTGGAATCAAGATTGCCAGGAGAAATATCAATAACCTCAGATATGCAAATGACACTACCCTTATGGCAGACAGCAAAGAACTAAAGAGCCTTTGATGAAAGTGCAAGAGGAGAGTGAAAAGCTGGCTTAAAACTTAGCATTCAGAAAACTAAGATCATGGCATCCGGTCCTGTCACTTCATGGGAAATAGATGGGGAAGCAGTAGAAACAGTGGCAGACTATATTCTTGCTCTCCAAAATCACTGCAGATAGTGACTGCAGCCATGAAATTAAAAGACACTCCTTGGAAGGAAAGTTACGACCAACCTAGACAGCTTATTCGGAGAAGGTGATGGCACCCCACTCCAGTACTCTTGCCTGGAAAATCCCATGGACGGAGAAGGCTGGTAGGCTACAGTCCACAGGGTCGCAAGGAGCTGAACACGACCAAGCGACTTCACTTTCACTTTCTGGTTTAGTCAAGCATGAATACATTACTACTTTTTTTTTTTTTAATTAAATGCCTGCTCCATATAAGACTTTGGGCTAGGTGGTGGGAAAGTAAAGTTAGACATGAAAATCATCACCTAATAGAGCAGACATCAAACAGCTGTAAATAAGCTAACACAAAGCAAAAGGTGGGCAAGTTCCCTAAGAGAGGCAGAGCTAAGTGACCATGACAGTGGACATGAAGGGAAGATGACATTCAATTAGGTAGAGGGTGGAGAGTGCAGGCAGAGTCTCAGGGAAAAATGGGACTTGAGATAGGCCTTTGAGATAAAGATTTGCTTTCCCTTCTAATTTCTCCCATCCATTTCACTAAAAAATTCCTCAAGCAAGCTCTGTAGATCCCTTTCTTCATCACTCCTTCACTTCCTAGTTAATCTTCCTTCTCCTTTTAGTCCATCTTCAAAATTGACCTTTCAAAGAATACCTGTCACACTTTTACAGTCAAACTCCATAACTTGGAGACAGATTAAAAAAATAATAAACATCTTTTTTAAGGAAAAAAAAATTGCTCTTAACATCCCTAACATAGCAATATCCCAGGTTTCTTCTTTCTTTAATCCAGGCCAGACATTCTAATGGGAACTGCTTTGTGATTTCATCATGATTAGTGTCAGGGATTTACCACTGTATGCAGCCCTGGAAGATCTGTTCCAAGATATGCCAAAGCGGGAAAGGAAGGGATAAACTGGGAGTCTGGGACTGACATATACACACTATGCTGCTAAGTCATGTCAAGTCATGTCCCACTCTGTGCGACCCCATAGACGGCAGCCCACCAGGCTCCTCTGTCCCTGGGATTCTCCAGGCAAGAACACCAGAGTGGGTTGCCATTTCCTTCTCCAATGCATAAAAGTGAAAAGTCAAAGTGAAGTCGCTCAGTTGTGTCCAACTCTTAGTGGCCCCATGGACTATAGCCTACCAGGCTCCTCCATCCATGGGATTCTCGAGGCAAAAGTACTGGAGAGGGCTGCCATTGCCTTCTCTGCATATACACACTATTATATTTAAAACAGATAATCGGCAAGGACCTACTATATAGCACAGGGAACACAGCTCAATATTCTGTAATAATCTAAATGGGAAAAGAATTTGAAAAACAATAGTTACATGTATACACATAATGAATCACTGCTGTGCACCTGAAAGTAACACAATGTTGTAAATCAACTACAGTCCTATAGAAAATAAAAATTCTGAAAATGATTCTAGACTTATGTATAGACTCTCTTAACTGAAGTGTGATTGCATCTTTGAAAATCTTTTCAATCCATCCTCACCTTTGAACAAGATTCAGCAGATGAAGACACCTTTAAAAAGCATATTCTACTCCAAACTATATTAATAATTAACCAGTATTTCATTAAAGATGTTAGAGAGAGAGAGGAAATAGGATTTACATTACCCACCACCCTGGAGAACCATGCTACCCACTGTGAACTATCATTCTTCTTATAAACTATCTTTCATTGGCTATCTAAGCCCCTTCTCTATAGATAAAAATAGGAGACTAAATTATTGTAGAACAGAATGCAAATTATATAAAGATTCAAGTTGAGATATGGTATTATAAATAGGAGTATAAATTAGGAAGAGAAGTGTGATAGAATAGGTGGAGAGAAAAGATGGGTCCTAATATTTTCATTGTATATATTAACAGTAGGGTGTCGAAGGGTGGTTGGTGAACATGAAATAGCAGTTTAAATACACTATTTCCAAGTATAAAATTCTTTAAAAGGGCAAAAAACACATCAAAATTTTGGTACTAA
Organism: Bison bison bison; assembly: GCF_000754665.1. NCBI lineage: Eukaryota > Metazoa > Chordata > Mammalia > Artiodactyla > Bovidae > Bison > Bison bison. The sequence goes on along the minus strand of NW_011495035.1, from coordinate 1,513,491 downwards.
ATAGGGAGAGGGTAGTATAAATGTGGTAGCATAAGCCTATCATGTTTTATGTCCAATATTTTACACTCAAATTTGATAAACTGAGATCTATTAACCTTATTATTTAAGTTTCAGAAACAATCACTACAAAAAGTGTCTCCTATGGTAAAGAATCTGCCTGCAATGCAGGATATACCCAGTTTTGATTCCTGGGTCGGGAAGATCCCCTGGGGAAGGGAATGGCTACTCACTCCAACACTCTTGCCTGGAAATTTCATGGGTAGCCTAGGGGTCTACAGTCCAAGGCGTCACAAAGAGAAGGACACGTCTGAGCAACTTTCACTCACTATGGAGTGATTCCCAGCAAAAACTACACAGGAAACCCTTAAAAGTAATTTCCTAAGAGTAGAGATATAAGGATGGAGGTGGCCAACCACTACTTTATAAGTCCTTTGTCCTATTTGGGTTTTCCAAACTAGGTATATGGATTCATTTACTAAAATTTCACAAAGGAAAACAATATACTGGGGAAATACTTTTAACACCAATTACTTGAATGATTGGTTCTTTATAAATTTTTGGTTGAAAGGTCTTATCCTAAACTACAGAGCTTTTTATTCTTAATGTAACTGAAGATATTTTCATGCTAAATCTAGATGCTAGTAGAGATAAGTGAATTCAGATATAAAGGTTTAATTAGGAAATAATGGGAGAACAATCTTCAGAGGGAGACTGCTTTATTGATTTTTTTTTTAATGTGAATTAGATCATTTAAAAATATTTTGCTTCAGATGTCCAGTGCAAGGGCATCACTTGAGAATCAATGTCCTAAATATTCACAGCTGGGTACCTCTCACCTAAAAATAGAGCGCCTCTATTTTATCAAAATAGATGCCCCTGGAGGTAGTGGCTGTGTGTGTCTCCTTCTGTGTTTCCTCTTTTCTTTTCTTTCTCCATGTGGAGTTTTAATCTGTTGGGCATTATTGATCTCACTGCTTGTCTGTTCTTGTTCTCTTTTTATTTCCTTCTCTTATTCAATTAATATTTGCCATTCGTGTATCTGAGTCTGAGTATGTTTTAAATTATGTTACACAATTTAGTGAACAATTTGTTATTCCTTACTCTCAATTCAAAAAGTCGATCAATGGACTATTTCTTTATTTCTGTTATAAAAATAGTCAAAGAAGGCAAACAGGAAGAAAAGAAGAAGGGATGAGGAAGAGAAAAGGAGATGGGAGGGAAGGAGGGAGTTTGGGGACAAGAAGATACAAAAATAGGTATACAGAAGAGAAACACCTTTATTTTTATGTGTTTTACTACAGTAGTCCTTATTTATTTTTTGTTTTTGTGCTTCAGGGGTCCTGATGCAAAAGAGCTACCACAATTCCAGTTGAAGTGTAGTCTAAGTATTCTGTTTTTAATACCAAGATACAGAATTTTTCTCAGTTTTACTGAGGTATAATTTGACAAGTAAAATTGTAATATATTTAAAGTGCATAGTATGATGGTCTGATTATCTATATATAGTGAAAGGATTTTCTAGCATATGGAAATGTTGACAAAGGTACTGAACCACATACTCAGAATCATCAAGGACTTTAGGAATTGCCTAAAGTCTGAAATCCAAGGGCATCCCAAGACTTGCCTATTGTGTTATAGCTTTGTACTGGAAAATGGCAACCTCTGAATAAGCAATATATTCAAAATGACTTAATTCAAAATCATCTTAAAATGGGTGCATTTTATTTCATATAAATCACATCTCAATAAAGTTGGTTAGAAGTCAATGTTTTCACCTTTTTACTCATAGGTGTATTATGTTTCTGGATTAGTTGGCATCATGTTCATTATCCCTTCATTCAACATACATACTAGGGACTGTCACAGGTACTAAGAGAAAAAGATGAGCAAAAGTAGATACGGTGCCTGCCTTCATGGAGCTCACAGGCTGTTGAGAAATAGGCATTAGTAGAAGAATGACAACAGCAAATGCATAACTCAACTATGCTGACAACGGCTACAAAAAGTACTGTGTGTCCCAGTACCATGCAGTAGAAGCTTCCATCCTAGTCACACAGACGGGTCAGGGTCTCTTCCTTAGAGAAGGGAGCACCGAATTTAAATCTGAAGATACATTGAAACTGGGATAGGATGGGGTAAGGGAGTAGGGAAATGTGCACATGAGAGGAACACACGCTGGTGGAAACAGGTACTTTCAAAAGTCAGAAAGATAATGAGGTAGAAGAAACCCACAGGATAAAGGGTGACATGGTGAAAACACTTCTCTGAAGTCAGTTAAGGAAAAAAAAAAAGTTAAGCAAGGTTGTGTTGATACTACAGAATTGTAGAATGCAAAGAACCCCACATGTCATTATTTTCATTTGGCATATTTACCTAAAGAAGCTAAATGATAGAATTAATCCATTGAATATTTCTCTCAATGATGCCAAAGAAAATAACAAACTGGTTTGACAAATTTTAAGTCCCTTTCAATTCGTACCATGGCACACAAGCACTCTATTTAAAGGAAATGTTTCTCACAGCAGTTGTTTGATTGCTTTAACTTCTTACTTGAAAAACATTCTGTCTTTGACTGAAATGGTAAACTTTAACTGACTGCGTTATTTTTCACCTAAATGGAATACCCATAAACACTGATAACTGGAGAAGCTGTACTTTATCATACAGCTAGTCAAGTCAATGAAGCTGAAAAAACAAAACCAGCCATACTGGTCTACAGTCATAATTAGACCAAAATTTGGGACTGAAACTTTACTTTTAAAGCAGAGGATCTTTTAAAACAGCCTGTTGAAAGGCTTCCTATTGATGTTCATCAATGTGACCTGGGAAAAGCCAAGCCTGGAGGCAGTATTGCCCGGTGGTTAAGAATTTAAATTCTAGATGTACAAAGATCTGGTTCTACATCTGCTCAGACTATCCTCCAGCTCTGTGACTTTAGACAATACACTTGATCCCTTAATTTTCTAATCTAGATATTGAGGAAAATGATAATTCCATCATAGGTTACTTGAAAGACAATAACATAAAGACATTATCCAATGTAAAGACTGACACTCAAGTCTTAACCATTATTCGTAGATTAAGTAGCTTTACATAGTTACCAAAGACTACAATGTCAGGCTCCTTGGCATTTTCTAACAAAACTGTCTATGTCAACATTCAGTGAGGTTGCAATCTGTATGGATATGTCTCAGATTGAGACATCTGAGCAATTGTTTGTGATCATCAACTATCTGGGTCAAAATCCATGGAGGCAAAAAAAAAAAAAAAACAAAACCATCTCTTCTCGTATGTCGACACTCCTTTACACAACTCTCTGAAAGTGGGGGGCTCTCCAGGCAGGGTGGGATACTCTAGGGCACATCTGTGATAAGACTGTTTTAGGGAAACTGAGCACATAAAATAGATCACAGTCTTCTGTTTTTTCATACTAGACTGCTTTTTGAACAAGATGTTTTATTTTCATGGTAATTTAATCATTAAATGTCACTAAGTAGGGGTTATAAAAAGGAAACTGTTTCTCAGGGCCTTGAAATTCAGGATTCTCCTTTGGGTTGCCCCAATTCCCCTTTTTGTTGTGACCTTGGGATTAGTTATTTAGCTATTCTATACTCTAACTTTTTATGCAAAATGAGAAAAATGCCGCTTTTATGAGCAGGCAGTAAATTCCTAACTAACACTTAGAGCACATTTTAGTTCCTTTCAACTGATAAAATTAAAGTAAATGAAAATATTTCATTATTAATAATCTAATTCTCTTTGAATCTTTGATTAATACCATTTCAATATATGAGATTTTCAAGATTGGGTCATATTCTATATAAATTTTTGAAGGTGGAAGCTATATACAAATAGATAAATTTGAGTTAAAATTAATTCTCCTAAGAAGATTTAAAATGGACATAATACCTTGTGAATTAAGCATAAAATAGCAGATCCAAAGACAGCCTCCTACAAAAACCAGTAGCCTATTGCTACTTTAAATATTTTATTTTCATTAGAGGGAAGATAACAACTTTTAACAATTTTGAATTTTTTGATGATGTAAAACATTACACACACTGTGAAGATTTTTTTTTAAGTAAATTGAGGTTGGGTCCAAGAAGCCCACATTCAATACAAATGGTACACATAGAATGTCTTTTTGCACTGGTCAAGTTTCCTGCCCCCTCACCCCCCACCCCAAATCACTAACTAGAGAGTACTCTGAGACATTTCTCACCACTGCATTCTTCTTCATGATATTCTGTTAAAAATATGATTTAACATGGATGGATATTTTCAGGGAATCTTACAGAGTACTGACATTTCGGTTGGTGCTCATTTTGTTAGTTTCAACTTTCTTAACATCCTTTTATGAAATGTATAAACCTACTAACATAAAAGGCATATTCCAAAGGAAGGGTTTGAAAGTGTTAAAGTGTCAGATATGTTATAAAGTCCTACCACTGAACTCTGCATTACCCTTTCCCTTTCATATTTAACATGCACGCAGCTGCTCATGCCATGTAATCAACTGATTGTTACACAAGCATTTTCTAAAGCTATGACAATCTCAGATTTATGAGGTCAAGAAGTGCAGACTTAATCCATTCAATAGCTGCAATTTATCGTCTGATTATAATTGTATACACAAACACAGTAATGATTTAGATGACATAGTGTAAAGATGAAATCCGTTTATTTTAAAAGGGTTTCTAACCTTTAAAATATGTTGCCATGAACACCTTTGGATGTCCGCTTTTAACAACACAATTATTATTGTTTTATTGATCAGGGTTTTATTACGGATTTGACACTTATATTTCATGCTAATCGAAAAAGGTGTAATTTTTCTGCACAATTTTAACAAGAATATGACTGTAATTAATTATATCACTATTATGTTTTCAGTGTCTAGAAAGAAGTGCTTAATTTATCACACATGTCTCCTACAGCATATGGAAACCTCTTTTAAAAAGACAGGGTGCGTGCTCCTTCCAGAGATGATAGGATGTGACATAGGAACTATATTTATAGATTTCTGCTGCCATGCTGACCTGGTTTTATAGTGACAGTTCTTCTGGAATGGGATTGTACATTAGCAACTCAGATAGCCTGGGTGGCACCAAATCTTACCATCGTTTGGTCTTATAATACTAATTAGTGGTCATTCCCTAATGCCTTCATAGATCAAGAAAACAATCTGCAGACAAGGCCAAAATGGTGCTGAATAACAGCAGTCATATATACTTCAGATATTTTTTTCCCAGTTTGCAAGTTGTAACAAATGGTAAAATGCCGTTGCCAACTTGCTTGGCTATATATGGCAGTTTTGTTCATTTAATATTTACTGTTATACATGAGTAGTTGTAAGCTCTACCTATAACATACACACACAAGTATGTATGTAATATTTATATTGATCTTTATTGTTAATGATCTCATCATTCTCCTAAAATACCATGGCTCTATTATACAAGAGAATTAGAACACTTATACACATAGCAGTACAATTTATGTTTCAAATGAAATTTTTAAAATAATTGGTATCCCGTGCTAATAAAGCCAAGCTTTTTCTTGCTCAATTTTTCTCGCTCAATTTTTATATGTTGCTCAATAACAACCTTATTAAATCACATAAATTTACATTTCATTTTCCATATTACCTACATATATGAATTACATTTCATTATATACTGCTGTCCTGTATCTGTACCGTTACACAGTTTCTATTATATGAATCTATAAATTCTAATTAATACATATAATTTGATACATTTAATAATGAAATAGATGATTTTGCATTTTTAAAAAATACTCAAAATCATTATATGTATCATAAGGTTTGATCTATCTCTATATCTTTTATCTAAATTTTCAGTATGATGCTGATTAAATATTTTAGCCTATTAGAAAATATTTGATTTAAGAACCTAAATGGGAAGGCATTAAATATTAAAATAATTTATAAATATGAAATTCTCTACCTAACATTATGTAGAATGAATGAAAAAGCATATAATATATTATAAGATGGCAAATGAAGCAAAATCAATAGTTGAATTGGTAGCATGTTCTAACTGTAATTAAACAGTTATGCTCACTTGCTTTTCTGCCACACTTCTTTAAATAGCACAATCCCAGTGGAAAAACACAGACTAACAGTTTTTCTCCTGTCTTTGAAAGAACTAAATCAATATTACTATAGTCAATATATCTTTACCTTTAACAGAATGGTGACAGAAAAATATCACAAATAAAAATAAGTATTTCCTAGTAATTCAAATTTTAAAAGACAACTTATGTATGTTCCTGCCACATGTCACCTTAATTTAATACATTTTTAACTTTCGTTTTTATGCAAGTGGTCCTTATCTGACGATTTTCATCACACACACACAAAAATGTAGCTTTAGTGTTAGGGCTGACTTTACTTGAAGCTCTGTTTTCCATTTCACCATTATCCTTCTAGTTTTAAACCTGCTGTGTTGTTAGTGAACTTTAAAATCATTAAAAACACACCACTGCAGTAGTAGAAGGATTTGTGAAAAGTTATTGAACGGTCTTATTCATTCAATATTTACTGGGCACCCACTATATTCTTGGCATTGTTCTAAGCCAAGGCAACACATCAGTGAAGAAAACATATCTAGATCTCTACTCTTTTAAAGCTTATGTTTTAGAACGGGGAAAATGTGCAATTAACATACAGTTAACTCCAAAGTAGGTTAGGAAGTGAGAGTGATGTGCAAAGAGAGGAAGGAGGCAAGGGGAATGGGGGTAACGGGGATTGAAGCTGTTAATAGTGTAGTCTGGATAGGCATTACTAATAAGGTGTCATCTGCAAGAAGAGTCCAAGGAGGGGAGGGAGGGAGCCATTCAGTATCTGCAGGATGATGGTCCAAGCAGAGCGCACAGAAAAGACAGAAGTTGTTCTGATACGTAAGGGTCAGCAAGTGTTGGGGCTGAAGCACAGGTGAGAGGTAGAGGTGAGAGAGAGATAAGTAGGACACGCGGAGCCAGGTCAGAGAAGGAAAAAGGACACAGAGCATGTAAGGAAAGGTCATTGGCTTTCTACTTTAAGCAAGATGGCAGGCTATGGCTGGGTGTCCTGCAGTAAGAAGCCCAAGGCCATCTATCTCACATTTTAAGAGGATCATTTAAAGAAGGGGCTGTCTTGAGAGCTGGCTGTCAGGAGATACGCATGAAGTGGGGAGAGGATGGCAGGAATCCAGTGAAGAGAAGGGGAAGATTCAAACCCAGCTATAAGCAGTAACAATGTGATGGAAACACAGGGTAGGCTTAATTTAATATCAATATCCTAATTGTTTAAACCTACCTTTGGTAGGTAAAGCTAGTTGAAAATCAGAACTACTTAGGGTCACATTTCCATTTTTAGATTAATACCAAATGCAAGAGACAGCACTTTCTTAAAAAGCAAAGTTCATACAAGATTCTTAAATATTCCTTTTTACCCTCCTAGCCAAAAAAATTGTTTTCATATCATTCTTGTTTTACTATTTGTAAGTGATATAATCACAATATAATTACTGATTAAATACATTCTTATCTCAGAACTTCCATGTTAACTGATTATTTCAACAGATCTACAGGCTACGCCGAGGCCAGGGGCGGTGGCCGGGAGGACCAACCCCACATCCAAGGAGCCGTGGCTGCACGGGCACAGGAGGGCCTAGAGGAGCTATCCCATGTTGAAGGTCAGGAAGGGCGGCAGTGAGGAGATACCCCTCGTCCAAGGTAAGGAGCAATGGCTGCCCTTTGCTGGAGCAGCCATGAAGATATACCCCATGCCCAAGGTAAGAGAAACCCAAGTAAGATGGTAGGTGTTGCAAGAGGGCATCAGAGGGCAAACACTGAAACCATACTCACAGAAAACTAGTCAATCTAATCACACTAGGACCACAGCCTTGTCTAACTCAATGAAACTAAGCCATGCCCGTGGGGCAATCCAAGATGGGCTGGTCATGGTGGAGAGATCTGAGAGAATGTGGTCCACTGGAGAAGGGAATGGCAAACCACTTCAGTATTCTTGCCTCAAGAACCCCTAGAACAGTATGAAAAGGCAAAATGATAGAATACTGAAAGAGAAACTCCCCAGGTCAGTAGGTGCCCAATATGCTATTGGAGATCAGTGGAGAAATAACACCAGAAAGAATGAAGGGAAGGAGCCAAAGCAAACACAATACCCAGCTGTGGATGTTACTGCCGATAGAAGCAAGGTCTGATGCTGTAAAGAGCAATATTGCATAGGAACCTGGAATGTCAGGTCCATGAATCAAGGCAAATTGGGAGTGGTCAAACAAGAGATGGCAAGAGTGAATGTCGACATTCTAGGAATCAGCGAACTGAAATGGACTGGAATGGGTGAATTTAACTCAGATGACCATTATATCTACTGCTGCAGGCAGGAATCCCTCAGAAGAAATGGAGTAGCCATCATGGTCAACAAAAGAGTCTGAAATGCAGTACTTGGATGCAATCTCAAAAACGAGAGAATGATCTCTATTCGTTTCTAGGGCAAACCATTCAATATCACGGTAATCCAAGTCTATGCCCCAACCAGTAACCCTGAAGAAGCTGAAGTTGAATGGTTTTTGAAGACCTACAAGACCTTTTAGAATTGACACCCAAAAAAGATGTCCTTTTCATTATAGGGGACTGGAATGCAAAAGTAGGAAGTCAAGAAACACCTGGAGTAACAGGCAAATTTGGCCTTGGAATACAGAATGAAGCAGGGCAAAGACTAATAGAATTTTGCCAAGAAAATGCACTGGTCATAACAAACACACTCATCAAAAAACACAAGAGAAGACTCTATACATGGACATCACCAGATGGTCAACACCGAAATCAGATTGATTATATTCTTTGCAGCCAAAGATGGAGAAACTCTATACAGTCAGCAAAAACAAGACCAGGAGCTGACTGTGGCTCAGATCATGAACTCCTTATTACCAAATTCAGACTTAAATTGAAGAAGTAGGGAAAACCACTAGACCATTCAGGTATGACCTAAATCAAATCCCTTATGATTATACAGTGGAAGTGAGAAATAGATTTAAGGGTCTAGATCTGATAGACAGAGTGCCTGATAAACTATGGAATGAGGTTCATGACATTGTACAGGAGACAGGGATCAAGACCATCCCCACGGAAAAGAAATGCAAAAAAGCAAAATGGCT
>NW_011495035.1:1503372-1503982 GCF_000754665.1 Bison bison bison | reverse complement strand
GAGATCTCTTCAAGAAAATCAGAGATACCAAAGGAACATTTCATGCAAAGATGGGCTTGATAAAGGACAGAAATGGTATGGACCTAACAGAAGCAGAAGATATTAAGAAGAGACAGCAAGAATACACAGAAGAACTGTACAAAAAAGATCTTCACGCCCCAGATAATCACGATGGTCTGATCACTGACCTAGAGCCAGACATCCTGGAATGTGAAGTCAAGTGGGCCTTAGAAAGCATCATTAGGAACAAAGCTAATGGAAGTGATGGAATTCCAGTTGAGCTATTCCAAATCCTAAACGATGATGCTGTTAAAGTCCTGCACTCAATATGCCAGCAAATTTGGAAAACTCAGCAGTGGCCACAGGCCTGGAAAAGGTCCGTTTTCATTCCAATCCCAAAGAAAAGCAATGCCAAAGAATGCTCAAACTACAGCACAATTGCACTCTTCTCACACGCTAGTAAAGTAATGCTCAAAATTCTCCACGCCAGGCTTCAGCAATATGTGAACCATGAACTTCCTGATGTTCAAGCTGGTTTTAGAAAAGGCAGAGGAACCAGAGATCAAATTGCCAACATCTGCTGGATCATCGAAAAAGCAAGAGAGTCCAG
>NW_011495035.1:1493343-1503272 GCF_000754665.1 Bison bison bison | reverse complement strand
GATGAAAGTGAAAGTGGAGAGTGAAAAAGTTGGCTTAAAGCTCAACATTCAGAAAATGAAGAACATGGCATCTGGTCCCATCACTTCATGGGAAATAGATGGGGAAACAGTGGAAACAGTGTCAGACTTTATTTTGGGGGGATCCAAAATCACTGCAGATGTTGAGTGCAGCCATGAATTTAAAAGACACTTACTCCTTGGAAGGAAAGTTATGACCAACCTAGGTAGCATATTCAAAAGCAGAGACATTACTTTGCCAGCAAAGGTCAGTCTAGTCAAGGCTATGGTTTTTCCTGTGGTCATGTATGGATGTGAGAGTTGGACTGTGAAGAAAGCTGAGTGCCGAAGAATTGATGCTTTTGAACTGTGGTGTTGGAGAAGACTTTTTGAGAGTCCCTTGGACTGCAAGGAGATCCAACCAGTCCATTCTGAAGGAGATCAGCCCTGGGTGTTCTTTGGAAGGAATGATGCTAAAGCTGAAACTCCAGTACTTTGGCCACCTCATGCGAAGAGTTGACTCATTGGAAAAGACTCTGATGCTGGGAGGAATTGGGGGCAGGAGGAGAAGGGGATGACAGAGGATGAGATGGCTGGATGGCATCACTGACTCGATGGACGTGAGTCTCAGTGAACTCCGGGAGTTCGTGATGGACAGCGAGGCCTGGCGTGCTATGATTCATGGGGTCGCAAAGAGTCAGACACGACTGAGCGGCTGATCTGATCTGATCTGATGGGCTACTAGTTATCTTCATAACTATTCATTCTTTCTTTTATTAAATATTTTCAGTACACACTATCATCCAAACTTTGTGTTTTGCAGTTAGGTATAAATCAAGATTAGGATTCACACCTTAAAACAGGTTGCAACAGCAAACGAAGACAGTTCCTGACCTGGCCTGCAGTACAGGAAGGACACACATATCTCACCATCCATACAAAGTGGAGGGTTAAATGCCAAAATTAAGCCATGAGCATAATCCAAAAACAGCACGGTGGCAGGTTTTAAAGAATGAGGAGGACTCGAGGAGAAAAGGTGAGATAGAGATAACTTTCTCTTTCCTTCACAGAATAGTGAGAAATACTTGCTCAACCATACACACCTAGATGACCTTAGAGTTGGTAATAACCTTTTAGATATGATACCAAAGCAGGAGCCATGAAACAAAAAAAAAGTTGGACTTAATTAAAATTAAAATCATCTCTGCAAAAGACACAGGTAAGAGAATAAAGAAACAAGCCAGACATGAAAAAAAAAAAAAACTGTGCTAAACATACATTTGATACTGGTATCAAAAATGTACTAAATAAACAACCTCTTAAAGCTCAACAATATGAAAAAAGCAACCCTATTAAAAATGGGCAAAAGATGTGAACAGACAGCTCAACAGAGGTGCAAATATAGATGGCAAACAAGCAAATGAAAATACGCTCCCCATCATATGTCATCAGAGATGTGCAAGTTAAAATAACAAGATGCTGCAACACACCTATTAAAATGGCAGAAATTCAAAACCCTGACAACACCAAATGTTGGCAAGGATGTGGAACAAGAGGAAATCTCATTGCTGGTGGAAAGCAAAAGAGAATAACCACTGCGGAAAACAGCTCAGCAGTTTCTTATGAAACTAAGCATGCTCTTACCATATGTTTCAGCAATTTTACTCTTTTGTATTTACCCAAAGGAGTTGAAAACTTATGTCCACACACAAACTCACACACAGATGTTTATACCAGCTTTACTCACAACTGAAAGCAATGAAAATGTCCTTCAACAGATGAACGAATAAACTGGTACATACATACAATAGAATAATATTCAGTGGTAAAAAGAAATGAGCTATCAAGTCATGAAAAGACAGAGTAACCTTAAATGCATATTGCTAAGTCAAAGGAGCCAATATGAAAGAGGCTACATACTGCAATAATTCCAAGTTTATGACTTTCTGAGAAAGGCAAAACTATGGAGACAGTAAAAAGATCAGTGGTTGACAGGGATCTGAGTGAGGGGAAAGTGAATGTGATACTCTCTCCTCAGCATCAGATCCATTTTTTGTGGTTTTCAGTTACATGCAATCAATTCTGGTATGAATATGGAAAATTCCAGAAATAAAGAACTATTAAGTTTTAAATTGCTCACTGTTCTGAGTAGTGTGATGAACTCTCGAACTGTGCACTCCATCCTGCCCACAATCTCCAACCATATATATCACCTACTCCTGACATCCAACACTGAAAACATCATTACTGGATGATCCAGGATCACCCAAAGGAGCTGACACTATTCTGACATATTTTAGAAGGTCAATAATAGACTAATGTTATGTCATAACGCTTTTATCATTCACGTCTCTTCATCTCATGTGGGCATTTTATCATCTCATGTCATCACAAGAAGAAAGGTGAGTACAATATAATAAGGTATTTTGAGAGATACCACAGTCACATGACTTTTATTACAGGGTATTTTTATAAACAGTCTATCTTATTATTCATTATTGTCATTAATCTCTTACTGTGCCTAATTTATAAATTAAACTTTATCATAGGTATTTAAGTACAGTAAAAATGATGGTACTTACAGGACTCGGTTCTACCACAGTTTACAGCATTCACTAGGGTTCTTGGAACAGATCCCCCATGAATAAGGAGTACTACTATAGATGAAAAGCACAAAGAATTTTTAAGGAAGTGAAGCAGATATGCAGATGGCACCACCTTTATGGCAGAAAGTGAAGAAGAACTAAAGAGCCTCTTGATGAAAGTGAGAGAGGACAGTGAAAAAGCTGGCTTAAAACTCAACATTCAGAAAACTAAGATTATGGCATCTGGTCCCATCATTTCATGACAGACAGATGGGGAAACAGTGGAAAGAGTGGCTGACTTTATTTTCCTGGGCTCCAAAATCACCGCAGATGGTGACTGCAGCCATGAAATTAAAAGACGCTTACTCCTTGGAAGAAAAGTTATGACCAACCTAGACAGCTTATTAAAAAGCAGAGACATTACTTTGCCAAAAAAGGTCCGTCTAGTCAAGGCTATGGTTTTTCCAGTAGTCATGTATGGATGGGAGAGTTGGACTATAAAGAAAGCTGAGTGCCGAAGAATTGATGCTTTTGAACTGTGGTGTTGGAGAAGACTCTTGAGAGTCCCTTGGACTGCAAGGAGATCCAACCAGTCCATCCTAAAGGAGATCAGTCCTGGGTGTTCATTGGAAGGACTGATGCTAAAGCTGAAACTCCAATACTTTGGCCACCTGATGTGAAGAACTGACCTATTTGAAAAGATCCTGATGTTGGGAAATACTGAGGGCAGGAGGAGAAGGGGAGGGCAGAGGATGAGATGGTTGGATGGCATTATCGACTCAGTGGACATGGGTTTGGGTGGACTCCGGGAGTTGGTGATGGACAAGGAGGCCTGGCGTGCTGCAGTTCATGGGGTCGCAAAGAGTCGGACACGACTGAGCGACTGAACTGAACTGAAAGCACTCTATTCTGCAACAATGGACACACGTAATTATTCTTTTGTCAAAATCCGAAGAGCATACAACACAAAGTGTAAACAAACTCTAATGTCAACTACTACACTTGGATTTATAATAATCTATCAATACTGGCTCAGCACTTTTAACGCACACATCCAAGATATTAATAAAAGAGAAAACTATTTGAAAGGCTGAGGGGTTATATGGCAACTCTTTGTATTTTCTACTCAATTTTTCTATAAATCTAAAACTGCTCTAAAAAAATAAAGGCTATTAATCAAAAAAGAAAGCTTAAGAAAAATGAGTAAGCAAGCTACATATATATATATACACACACACACACCACACATCTCCCTTTGTTAAATATTTGGTAATACCTATAAATGTACGCATATATTCAGAAGATATTATATATGTGCATATATACCTCAATATATTTTCTGAGTTATCTGTTAAGATTTTTTATTTGTTCATTAGGCTATTCCTCATTTTTTGCTGATGTTTCAGAGTTCTCTCTACATCCAGATACAATTCTTGGTCAAATAAACGTATTGTGAATGTATATATACGTGTATATATATACGCATGTATGTATGAATTCATATATGTACATATGTATAAATATATTAAAAATTCTTTGTGAATTTATATATATATATATATAATATGGCAAATATATATATTCACAGTACATACTTTTGACAAAGAAATTGTATCCAGATATATAAAGGGCCCCTAATGATCACCAGTAAAAGAAAAATATCTTAATGAGCAAAATACTTTAACAGATACTTCATTAAAATATATATATGCATATATATATAAAGAGACAATGGGCATATGAAAAACTCTAAGATGAGTTAACACTTCGCATCCACCAGAAAGACTAAAATAGAAAGGACTGACAAAACCAATTGTTAACAATGTGAAATGGATGGAACCTTCAAACACTGATGGTAGGGATGTAAAAAGATACAACCTCACTGGCACAGTATTTGGCTGCTTCTTATAAATATCCTACCCTATGGCCATTATGGCCAAATAGTTCTCTTGGTATCCATACAAAAGAAGTAAAAACTTATTATGTTCACAAAGATTTACATCCAAATCTTCCAAGCAGCATTATTCATAAGAGTGGAAAAGTGGAATACATTGTGGTATATCTATACAATATATAAGCACTCAGAAATAAAGGATGAATGAACTACTTGTATATGCAAAAATATGCAAAAATATAAAAAACATTCTGTTAAGCAAAAGAAGCCAGAACCTAAAGAACACATACTGTGTGATCCATTTATGTGAAATCTAAAAACAAGTAAGACTTATCCACTGTGACAGAAATCAGATAAATAGTTGCAGGGAAATTGCCTGGAAAGGGACATCAGGTAAGTTTCTGGAAAATATTATTTGTCTTGTTTGAGGTGATCACTGTTTGGGTGTACACAATTGACAGAACTCACAGAACTGAACATTCAAGACCTATGTACTTTACAGTATGTTAATTATAGCTAAATATAAATGTCCAGATGCCAGCACAATAAAATATACACATATGAATTAAAATGTTTCCTACTATAGAATTTGGGCAGACCCTTTTCCCAAGCTAATCATATTGGAGACAGATTGAAATATTTTATTATATTCTTATTACTCTCAGGGATTCTTACCCTTAGAGAGTTTCATTTTGTACTAAACAAGCAAAACTGAATGTCCCCAAAGAGAATCATGTAGTGTTCTTAAGTGTGAGACATGAAGGTATGTTTTACCTAATGAGGTGTCTCAGAATTTTGTTTCACTTCAGACAGTCATGCTTGTGAACTTTTGTAACTACTGATGCTATATTTCTGAATATCATCACCTTAACATCTGAAATTTAAAGCTCACAAGAATCAACACTTTAGTGAGGGCTTTCTTTAACTGAAAAGGAACACTGCTTCAAAATTTAAAGCATTTTGAGCATTTCTGAGGACTACATCTATTTTTTAAATGCTTCTTGTTTTCATCTGAGTTCTTTCAGTGAGTTTCTACTCTTTTCAACAAATACCTCAATAGGTTGTCCAAACTATTCTCTAAGAAATCAGGAACTCAAATAAAAGTTCAGTGATTACTCATCCATATCCAACCACTAGACAATTGAAATGTATTAATTTCTCAAGAGAAAAAAATGGAATGAGCGCCCAGGTATCAAATTAAATGAAGTACCCTCTTTGTTCAAATCCTGGTGGAATTATCTCAAAACTAAAATGAAAAGATAAAAAAGGTTGAGTAGAAATTATAACTATGCCGTGATAAGGCACAAATCCAAAACCATATCCGAAATATTTAAGACCATATTCATGATGAATCTGATTAAGTGAAGGGTATTTTAAAACCTGACTTTATCTGAGTTTGTGCCTAGTGACAGCCATTGGTGCTGCTATGAACAATAAAAATGACCTTTAACGATTTCAAGGTGAGAAGGTTACAGCTTAGGACTTGGGTTGTTAACTCTGATTTTGTCCACTCCAGGATTCCAATTATGATTTTTTGCACACTCTTTGCCTGGCTAAGGCAAACACTAATGGCTAAGAACCATTCAGGTCTCAAACTCACTATTTCTTTTTTTAAGAAATCATTCCTAAACGCTCCCCACTCTCAGTCTTTCTTCTAGGTTATTCACAAATCACAAGCTATCGAAACAACTTAGAATTTGCAATCAAACAGATTTTGATTTTTATGTAACTAGTACTGTGATGATTCATTTAGTGTTTCTCCATCACTTACTATCTTCAAAGTTCCAGCAGGACAGGGACAATGCTTACCGTGTTCATCTATGTAGGTCCAATCTCTTTGGTGAATGAATGAATCATCACAGTGAGATAAGAAGATGACATATAAAAGCCTTCTCAAGACTCTACACTAGTGACCTATTCAGATATTCAAGTAAGAAGAGAGAAATTCATTTGTAGACTATAACCTCCTCAGTAATGATATCCATTAGATTTCAAGTTCAATTTTTTGCACACAGTGATCCAGTTGTTCCAGTACCATTTATTAAGAGCACTTTCTACTACACTGCCTTTGTATCTTTGTCAGTGACTTATCTACACGTGGGTTTATTTCTGAACTTAATTCTTTCCAATGATTCATTTATCTGCCTTGAAGCCAATTCTATACCATTTGGATCACTGATTTCTGAAATCAGGTAGTTTCAGTCCCCCAACTTTTTATTCTTTAAAATTTTTTTGAACATTCTAGGCCCTTTGTATTTTCATATGAAACTTAGAATCAGGTGTCAATCTATACACAGGCCCACTGACATTTTGAGTAGATTATGTACAATATATAGATTAATTTAGGAAGAAGTAACCTTGGTAATATTGAGCCTTCAGAACATAAGCAAAATATATAACTCCATTCTTTTAGATTTTCATTAACTTCTCTCAGCAATATTTTATAGCAATTTAAGGCCATGGTTTCTTTCGTATTTTGTCAGATGTACCCCCCAGTAATTCATATATTTTTATACTATGTTAAATGGTATATAATTTCTATTTAAAATTTTATTTTCTGATTACCAGTTGGTAGTTCATTAGAAACACAATTGATTTTAAATCTTGATATTATATCCTTCAATCTTAAAAGTATTCTACATTGATTGATGAAAATATCCTTGAAGTTATCAATGATAGCAAGACATACCACAAATATAAAAACTTTACAATTAGCATGAATAATAGAGATGAGTGACACATTTTAAAAAATTATCATTCTGTATTGGAGTATAGCCGATTAACAATTTTGTGATAGTTTCAGATGGACAGCAAAGGGACTCAGCCATACACATACATGTATCCATTCTCCCCTAAACTCTCTTCCCATCCAGGCTGCCACATAACATTGAGAAAAGCTCCCTGTGCTCTACAGTAGGTCCTTGTTGGTTACCCATTCTAAACACAGCAGAGTGTACATATATTGACTCATTTTTACAAGGATAGATATTTCTAGGTATTACTATAGTTCTATCATTAGAATATTCTGTTCAGCCCTTTTGCCTAAATGAGAAAATGTGGAAGACATACACATTATAAACTTCAAAACTTTACAGAAACAGCATCTAGTACACTCTAATCATATTTGAACAAATGAAATGCATAGATTAATAAACAATAAATGTTTGGAAGATCAATTCTGAATACAAGAAATTTGAACTGCCACCACAGATTTTAGAATATTCTGTGCCACCTTAGTAGAAATTCAGATGTTAGAATGCTCTCCTTACTCATCTCTTCAGTCTGATCACCTTTTATGATTAAACATGTGCTACATGATTTGTCTTTGTCTGAAAATATATGGAGACTGAGGAGTCAGTGGAATAACTTTAAGAATTTATACTGCTCCCCAACTAGGAGTTATGAAGTTATCGTACACAACTTCTAAGCAAAAGTTACAGCTTTATTCCATAATTGCCTTGGACAATATGAATATAGCCTTTTTGGGAAATTTTGAATGTGAAGGTGATCCGGTTGAAGGCTCAATTGCTCAACTAATCATTTAAGCATTCTTCTGGGTGATCCAGTTAGTGAGGCAGATTAAATTTTCTTCTTCATAGTTCCACACTCATCCTTCCTGCATTTAAGTTCTCAAAGATGCCAAGAGTCTGAAATAGACTTGTGCTCTTCAGGGCATACAAATAACCCCCTATATTATAAAAACTTTAGTCATGAGAGTGGCATGGAGGTGATTCTGCTATTAAAAAAAAAAAAAAACTATTGTGGGGGGGAGAGGAATTTAGACTATATCTTTTGTCACACTTATTAGAGGAAGAGAGAGAAGGAGTGGAGGAGAAGGAAGGGAAGAAGGGAGGTGGAGAAAACAAAATCTTTGCCTTTCCATGTTAAATGTTTAACAGCTTCAGAATCCTCAACCCAGGATAATGGGTAGAGGATTATGAAATATTTCACAGGGGCGACTTCCTTGATCAAGGTAGGTCATCTCCTCGAAATGCTGTAGTGTTTGTAGCTCCTTTTTGAATCTCTGCTTCTGTTAGTACAGTGGTCAAACGAAATATACTATTGCTTCTCACAGAAGATCTGCTCTGTTGAGTTTTAGGAATTTGGGGGAAGAAACCTCATCCAAGCTGTCACATTTGGTCTCTTCACTGCCAGGCAAATGGTCAGGATCAAAGGACTCTGCCTGGAGAAACAGTCTGTTGGATGACAGAAGACAACAGGCTTGCCAAGTTTCTTAATATTTGTCATGTTTTTCCATGTTCAGTAAAAGGACCCAGTGCTACTGAATTACGGAGTGATTCATCAAGGTTTAAGTAAACAGTTAGTAAATAAACTATCTCAGATGCTACACTTTGAAAACGTACTTTTTCCCAATCAATATTGCTTCTGTTAAATTTTCAGTAGAAACTATAAATTAAGGTCAATGTAAGTTCTTGACAATATCACTGAGTTTAAAGAGCCATGGAGGCAGATAACCCAAAACTAGCTTCAAAAATATTACTCTCTGTTGAACTTGACTGCAATAGAATTATTAGAAATATTTTCTTTTAAATAACATACAACTAAATTTTAAAGGTTAATCATCCTGAGTCCTTACACAGGGCTCAAATAAGAATTATTATTAGTTTACAATAATTGCTAAATTAGTATTTCTAGATATTTTCACCAGTTAACACAGAAAACAGTGCTGACTAGGCCATTAGTCCACTGGTTAACAGTGTACACAAGAAAAATTTGACAGTGTGACAGGGAACTTCTTGGTTCAGTTTCTTTGATTCTCCCAATAAAGAAAGGTAGTGCTAAAAGAGTAAGGTTGGAGATCATTAAGTCCAACATTCTTGTTTCAAAAATGAAGAAGCTGAGAACCAAGGAAATTAAATGATGTGACCATGTTCTCATTGCTGATTCTAAACAGGGCAGTGATTAGAACACTCTTCTCTTGACACATGATTTAGTGCTTATGGGGTCAATCTGCTTCCTACAAATGTTCCTTTTTCCTCTCCTCCCATTTCTCTATTTCCCCCCAACACCATCCTTTTTCTTCCTCAGTTCAGTTCAGTCACTCAGTCATGTCCCACTCTTTGTGACTCCATGAATCGCAGCACGCCAGGCCTCCCTGTCCATCAACAACTCCTGGAGTTCAGCCAAACTCACGTCCATCGAGTCGGTGACGCCATCCAGCCATCTCATCTTCTTTTGTCCCCTTCTCCTCCTGCCTTCAATCCCTCTCAGCATCAGGGTCTTTCCCAATGAGTCAACTCTTCGCATGAGGTGGCCAAAGTACTGGAGTTTCAGCTTTCGCATTCCTTCCAAAGAAATTCCTTCCAAAGAAATCCCAGGGCTGATCTCCTTCAGAATGGACAGGTTGGATCTCCTTGCAGTCCAAGGGATGTCAAGAGTCTTCTCCAACACCACAGTTCAAAAGCATCAATTCTTCAGCGCTCAGCTTTCTT
>NW_011495035.1:1448285-1493243 GCF_000754665.1 Bison bison bison | reverse complement strand
AACACCACAGTTCAAAAGCATCAATTCTTCAGCGCTCAGCTTTCTTCACAGTCCAACTCTCACATCCATACTTAACCACTGGAAAAACCATAGCCTTGACTAGACAGACCTTTGTTGGCAAAGTAATGTCTCTGCTTTTTAATATGCTATCTAGGTTGGTCATAACCTTCCTTCCAAGGAGTAAGTGTCTTTTAATTTCATGGCTGCAATCACCATCTGTAGTGATTTTGGAGCCCAGAAAAATAAAGTCTGCCACTGTTTCCACTGTTTCCCCATCTATTTCCCACGAAGTGATGGGACTGGATGCCATGATCTTCGTTTTCTGAATGTTGATTTTTAAGCCAACTTTTTCACTCTCCTCTTTCACTTTCATCAAGAGGTTTTTTAGTTCATCTTCACTTTCTGCCATAAGGGTGGTGTCATCTGCATATCTGAGGTTATTGATATTTCTCCCGGCAATCTTGATTCCAGCTTGTGCTTCTTCCAGCCCAGCATTTCTCATGATGTACTCTTCTTCACTGGTTCTCAAACGAGGGCAATTCTGTCCAGCGGGGGGGAATGTCTGCAGACCTTCTGGGCTGTCACAACTGTGGAGGAAGTGCTACCAGCATCTACGGTGTAGAACCAAGGGATGCTGTTCAATATCCCATAATGTACAGAATAGCCTTCCTCCACCCAAACAGCAACAAAAAGGATCACTCTGGGAGATCAAAATGTTGATAGTGCTGAAATCGATAAAGCCTGCTCTAGTTCCCTTCTTCAATGATTAAAGGAGGGTATAATTTAAAATACTATTCTTTTAGGGCAGAATTTTTTATATTCTTAATAATCTCTTACACATAACTCCAGTATATAAATAAAAGCAGCTTTTTATTTACATAGATTTTTATGAGCACAGATCTCTAATTTTTACATTTTATGAAGTCATTCAATGGAAACCCATAGTTACTCTGTCAGTGACATTCAGTGTGGGAAAAAAAGAAAAAACAAACTTAGTATTTAACACATTTAGTCCATTTGTTGTTTTTCATCATTACTTGAAATAAATATGTAAAATGTGTTTAAAAGTGAGATCCAAATCAAACATTTTTAAGATTCCTAAAAGGACCACCTTTTGCTCTGAACTGCTTGTCATACCCCCCAAATAAAATATTCCAAGTATTAAGACCCAATTAAAAAAAAAAAAAAACCTAGCACATGACTTCTGTGCACATGCCTGTAGAATCTGATAATCCCATATCAGGAAGGCTGCTAAACAGCGTCTAATAGTCTGCAGAAAGACACACAATAATCTCTTTTGTCCATTTCCAAGTCACTGACTGTTTCTCCTCACAAGTTCAGTCTGGAAGTTTCAGTATTATGAAGAATCCTTAGAAGCATTCAGAGACATTTCCAAGTTTTATTCCAGGTCTATCTCCTCCTAACAACAAAACACACAAACTTCTGTTTCTAAGAAGCCCTACGCAATTAGGTCTGCTGCTGCTGCTGCTAAGTCACTTCAGTCATGTCTGACTCTGTGTGACCCCATAGATGGCAGCCCACCAGGCTCCCCCATCCCTGGGATGTTCCAGGCAAGAGTACTGGAGTGGGTTGCCATTGCCTTCTCCAACACAACTAGGTCAGCTAAGCCTATACTTTTCAGACCTCATGTGAGCTAGAAAGGAAAATGTTAATTACTTAATGTAAAAATAAACCAGGAGAACACGTTTTTCTCACTGATTGCCTGACTGTTTTATGATACTTACAGCTGAGAGGGAAATTAAATTATCATCACTGATTGGAAGTTCAGTGCTTGTTTTTATTTGGGGAGCAATCTGGAAACGGAGATGCTATTAGACAGAAAGGTAAAATGTGATCTCCATGTTGAGTGCTCTGCATGCCTACCTCTAAGGATGCAGCAGTATTTCTAGAACTGAAATCCTTACAGGTCATAAAGCATCTTGGTCCTATTTTTCCATGAAAAGGCATGGAGAACTTCTTTAAAATTTTATCTAATTAAAAGAGAAATAGATTTGTTCTAGAAAATTTGTAAAATATAGAAAAGCACAAAGAATAACACAAAATATACCTGTAAAAATCTCCAGACCCACACTGCTAATATATCATACATATATATATACACACACACACATCTTTCCTCTCTCTCTGAGATAACTGATCTATGTTTCTCTCTCAGTTTATCTTTCTTCTTTTTTAATATACACATATTTATTTAAACAAACTTACATTTTAGTACCCCTTGTATACATTGTTTTTAGTAACTTGCTTTTTCATATAATGATATATCCTTCCCATATCACTAAAAACTTTGGCAACTCCATCATAAATATGTGAATTTTATTATAAACACATAAACATGAATTTCATTAATTATATAACAAAGTTATAAAAGTGCATAATTGCTTGCTTTTATGTCAAATTTTATGATACATGAAAATAAAATTAGAAGTTTAATTTTAATTATTATTTACATAGGTACTAACAGAAGAAAAAGTACAACTATATTACATTTTAAAATCATTTTTTTATAAACTTTCTGAAATTAATTCTTGGCTTTATTATCACCCTGATTATTTTCCATACATGAATCAAACAGAAATGAAATGAGAAAGCCTTAAGTTTGTTAACTTACAGAAATTGTTATGTAAGTGTCACATTACAATGTAGCTATTTAATTTTCTAAATTCAGATACTATTACACAATATATTTGGGCCAAATAACTGAAACCATTCCTTTGTATTCTTCTAGTTCAGATTTCATAATCTCAGATTGTTATAAATCAGAGATAACATGTTTAGAATAAAATATTGATTAATATCAAAAAGGAAAGCAATTATATAATGTGTGATAGTTAATAGATAAAAACTATTTGCAGATTCTAAAAGCAATATTTGGTGCTGATTATCTCTTTGTTAGAGGTAAATCTGAGGTTTTGGGGGTTAGGTCTGAGGTAAAGGGGAATTAAACAAAGTGACCAAAGAGAAACAATCTATATATTTCCCATTTAGTTCTTCTGTCCTCTATGAGCTTTCCCTCACACATTCTTTATTAAATACACAAAGTCCCTCAATTTTTTTTAAAACTTTCTCAGTTGAACATCATACCTTGTCTAACACAATATTTTTAAATTATGGTTTTATAATTTTTAACATACTAAATACAATGTTCTTAAGTACCATACACTGATTTTCTCCGTTATGATATCTGTGGGTTTTATTGTTTCAGTGGACCAGGCATGATTCAATTCCATCTACATTTTTTACTGGTGTAAAATACCGGTGTAATTTATTTTAATCAATGTAGCCCTCAGCCATTTCAGGTTCTTAAGGGACGGGAATGGAAATCTCTAGAGAAGAAGAAAACTGAAAAGTGTGAATCACCTACATTTCTCATTTACCCATGCTAATTAAGACCAAGCATTTGAAAGTTACCATCTGAAGGAAAATTAAGCCAATTAACCCACTGATGAAGATAATTTTCAATATTCTATCAGGAGGCAAAAATCTTCACCAGCCCTTCTTATTCATACTGTGGAGGTAATTTCCATGCTGTCTCTGAGCGCTAAGAACTCAAACGAGTGTCATGCCAGTTCTGGGGGTTCTAATTGCAACTTTTATTTAAATCCTGATTTTCTGCCCCACAGCTTGATTCCTGATTGGCTGAACCTGATTGCTTTCAGACCTGATGAGATTTTATTTGTAGGCCCTTGGAAACTTGCATGGATGAACATTCTCTGAGTTTAGAGGGAAATCCTCCTAAGATCTAGCTTTCCATGTCAACTGGAGCATAAGAACCACTAGAGGTTCTTTAGGAAAGGGATTAATTTGGGAGTATTAATTACCAAATAATTATAGCCTATGTATAAGTTAGTCATGAAGATGTATTTCTAGATCTAAAGCTGTTTCTCAGATGAATACATTTCTTTTTAATTTTAGCATATGCAGCGTTTCGTCTTTTATTATTTTTCTCTACACCTGTAGCCAGCTAGTATGAGTAGCGTAAAAGACACATTACAGTAAAAATGCCTTTGCTAATCGAAATTGAGCAACTTACTTTGCCTGTTTCTTTGTAAAATCTTTCCTTGTTTTGGGGAAGGGAGATTTCAAGAGTTAAATGAGACAAATAGATTATCTCATAAAAAACCTAGAGTCTTTTAGACATAAATAAATGTTGTAATTACTATTTATCTAAATGTTTAAACACCCATTGTCTTCCAGACAATGAACGAGCTTGCACAGAATAAAATTAAATTTAAATTGTTATTTTATGTGTGGCTCTGTTCATGCTTTTAAATGATCTGCAGACTGAGTTCATGATCTTTGCTCTGGGTTCTCCACCACCAGCATATATGTCCATTCAGCCTTGCTAGTTTCCAGCTCAAAAGCTTTTGGAAAAACACTATTAACCCTACTCAATAAAGACAAGAAAGCAATAATATCTAAGATCCCACAATCGTTATTCTGAAACTAAACCATCTTAAACTGTCCTCAATGTAAACAAAAAGAGATAATACTGCTATAAGTCTTTCTGGAGACAGAGGTGGATATTTTAGGATGATTTTTTTTATACAGCAAAAATTTGGTTTGTTCACTTAATATTTCTATAATAAACTTTTAAAAATAAAACTTTAAGAAATTTGACGATACTACTACCATATCAGAGATGTTCAAACAGCCTTTAGGAAAGCCGTTTTTCCTAATCAATCATTATGATCACCTGTCACTGGAAATAACTGAATATTGCATTCAACTGTATTTATTATTCGGAGAAGGCAATGGCACCCCACTCCAGTACTTTTGCTTAGAAAATCCCATGGAAGGAGGAGCCTGGTAGGCTGCAGTCTATGGGATCGCTACAGTCGGACATGACTGAGCGACTTCACTTTCACTTTTCACTTTCACGCATTGGAGAAGGAAATGGCAACCCACTCCAGTGTTCTTGCCTTGAGAATCCCAGGGACGGGGGAGCCTGATGGGCTGCCATCTATGGGGTTGCACAGAGTTGGACAGGACTGACTTAGCAGCAGCAGTATTTATTATTAATGATAACTTAGGGAATAGTTGTTCTTTTTGTACTTTGATTTCTGGAAAACATCCACTAAGGGACAGTTGCTCTCTGCACTTTGATGCAAGCAAACTCAAATTGTGGACCCACCAACTGCCTGCATACTTCTGAAAACAAATGGTTTTTTCCTAAAAACATGCAATAAAATCCTTTGGCATTGCTTTGACCTTGCACTGAGGTTAGAAAGGTCTACATGTGTGTTTTTCTGGTTTGGGTTCGTGACTTCTGTGACACAGTGGACACAACTTTGCAAGTATACCATAAGCCGCCAGGTACATAAGAGGACATTATTAGTGTCACAAAGTGTTAGTCACTCAGTTGTGCCTGACTCTGTGTGACCCCGTGGACTGTAGCCCACCAGGCTCCTCCGTCCATGGAATTCTCCAGGCAAGAATGCTGCAGTGGGTTGCCATTTCCTTCTCCAGGGGATCTTCCCAAGTCAGGGATCGAACACAGTTCTCCTGCACTGCAGGCAGACTCTACCCACTGAGTCACCGGGGAAGCAGGACACGGGAGGCAACAAATCATTCCATTACCAGTTTGCTACAAGCCAGTTAGCCTGTGCTACCTAGGACACGGCCAGTGAGTCAGAAAATTTGGAGGCCTTTCACCAGAAAGGTGCTTCATACAGGGCATATGCCTCTCTTTAGTCTCTTCCGCTTCTCTCTCAAAGATATTTGGAAAATTCTTAGTCCCTTTCTTAGGAATCTGACAATAAACCAAGATGCGAGAAGAAGCTCTATTAATGTGTAATACCATTTTACAGACAGTGTAATTGTGGTTGAGTTTTTACATGTTGTAGAATCTGTTTCCATTTCCTACTTAACCTATATCCTGAAATAGACTTTCTCAAATGCTTCTTCCCATCAGTTTACCAGATTGGCAAATATGAAAACACCTAGTCACGGAACTAACCTGATGGACTGATCAAACAGAAAGGAACTATGAGGGGGTATAATGCAGCAGGATGAAATGTGGAGATCTCAAGTAGGCCTTGTTACTTCCATGCATCACCTCACTGACTCAGTGAAGAAGGCAGATATTAATAGGACAAAGAAAACAGAGTTCCACTTTCGGGTTTTGGGAGCCACTGTAATTTTTTGATATTCAAAAGAATATCTAAATATCATTTTACTTGTAAGAGTTGGCCATGGTGCATGTAAATCAATGAAGTTAGTACACTCCCTCTCACCATTCACAGAATTAAAATAAAAACGGCTGAAAGACTGAAATTGAAGACAAGATCCCTTAAAATTCCTAGAAAAGAACACAGGTAAAATGTTCTCTGACATAAAGCACAGCAAAGCTTTCTTAGATTAGTTTCCCAAGGCAATAAAAATAAAAGCAAAAATAAACAAATGGGACCTAAACAAACTCGTAAGCTTTTCCACAGCAAACCAAAAACAAAAAGACAACCCACGGACTGGGAGAAAATATCTGAAAACAATGCAACCGACAAGGACTTAATTTCTAATATATGCAAATATCTCATATAACTCAATAACAAAAAACAAACAGCCCAATCAAAAAATACGTAGAAGACCTAAATAGAAATTCTCCAAAGAAGATGGACAGATGGCCAATAGGCACACAAATACATACTGAACATCACTAACTATTAGAGAAACATACATACCAAAACTACAATGAGTTGTCACCCCACACGGGTCAGAAGGGCCATCATTAAAATGTCTACAAATAATAATTGCTGCAGAAAGTGTGAAGAAAATAAAGCCCTCAAAGTCTTTATAATCAAGACCCTCAGTTACTGGTCTTTACTATCATGGAGAGGACAGGTTCCTAAAAAAGAAAAGAAAGTCAAAGGGAATACCACCACGAAGAGGAGAGAAGGTACCCTTAGTTGAGTCCCTGAAAAAAATTCCCATTATTTAGTTGAGTCAGTTGGAGTTTTGTTATTTGTCATTTGGGACCAAAAGTTCTGATTAACAGTATTCCTAAAACACCAAATTAAAGAAGGATTCAAGGCACTATTATAAAGAGAAAAATAAGGAGGCTTCAAATTGATAATTGCCCTGGGGAAGACTAGACAGCGGTCCCCAGTCTTTTTTGCAGCAGGGACCGGTTTCCTGGAAAACAATTTATCCATAGACAGGGGTGAGGGGGTCACACAGAGCTGGACACGGCTGTAGCGACTTAGCAGCAGCAGCAGGGGTGAGGGAGGGATGCCTTTGGGATGATTCAAGCCCATTACATTTATTGAGAACTTTGTCTCTATTTTTATTACATCAATTTCATCTCAGATCATCAGGCATTAGATCCTAGAAGCTGGGGGCCCCTGAGTAAAGGACACTTGCATAGAATGATTTTATACTTTGTTCTGCTAAGGGCTTACACTAATAAATGATATTCATTTAAACTGTATCCTAAATCAGTTTCACCTGACTGATATTTTGATTCTAAAAAGTGGGCTGACTAAGCCCCATGATGACTGACATCGGCAAAGGGGCAAAATGCTGTGAGGGGTAGTCTCCCTATTCTGGAAAAGATGCTGGGTTTTACTCTTGGGCCAAGCTACTTGTTCCAGGTGGCTGCCTGGAACAGTGTGTAGAAAAGCATTCTGAAGCTGGATCTGAGCTCAACAAAAAAGAGGTCTCAGCTGATTATTGTCATAGGAGATAGAGGGGAAAATGGTAAGAACTAAACTGGGAGTTTTTGCTATTTCTGCCTGCCTATAGAGTCTTATTTTTCAAAAGCAGAGCCCTTGAGCAATGACTTATTCCAACACAAATTTCCTGGGTCAGTGAAGAAATTCAATA
The DNA here is from genome assembly GCF_000754665.1 of Bison bison bison. Classification (NCBI taxonomy): domain Eukaryota; kingdom Metazoa; phylum Chordata; class Mammalia; order Artiodactyla; family Bovidae; genus Bison; species Bison bison. The sequence goes on along the minus strand of NW_011495035.1, from coordinate 1,485,401 downwards.
GCTTCTGCTATGTAAATTTGCAATATCAAATACAACTAAAAAAGATTTAATCTTTGGCCTGTGACTTTCTCCTGGAAAATTCTTACGAATTTCACTAAATTGAAAGGGGTGCTTCCTGGTGATATATATCCTTTCTAACAACTTAAAATGAGAGAGGATTCAGGGAGGGGATAGAGGAATGGTTATATACCACATAGATAAGAAGCAATTTTATTTAAATCGGCCATAAAATCATCTGGCCAGCTTTTTTAAAAAAAGAAACTGACCAAGGTCTGCACAATACAGAGAGTAAAATCGTCTTATATTGTATTTAGACTGATCTGGATACAATAGAAGGAGAAATGTAATGCAAAATACTGTAACTTTTACCACCCATCTGTGGGTAACACACTGCTAAGATACAGCATATTTACAGTAGAAAGAAGGAGGCCAGATTTGTCCCAATTAACCTTGTAACTAGATGTACTCCAGTGCTTATTAATGACAGTAATGAGATGCAGACAAGACAATGCATTAAACATCATTGGCATATAAATTAAACTCACATACAGTTTAAAAGGAATAGATACCTTTATGCACTGGACACGAAAGGAAATTATTAAGAAGCTATTTCACAAGAAAAAGCTAATTAGAAAGAAAATTCAATACTTTCTCTAGTGTTCATCTCCATCAGTGTTGGAAACAAGTTTGACCACGAACTAAGAAGCTGTTCCCATTGAAATTACTGTGCAAGGTATGAAATTAATTTTATGATTGTCCCAATGGAAGCTACAGTAGCTACAAATACTTATATGCCCATTATCATTTTCCTCTATATTGGCCTACATTTTAATTTGCTTAGGTTTCTATCTAAAGCTTATGAATAATTTAAAGTAGAACTTCTGCTGTCTTTACAGCAAAATAATCATAGATAGAAGAACAAGATAGGCATTCTGCTGTACACAGAATTCAAGCTCAACAGCAAAAAAAAAAAAAAAAGTGAATATATACTGGAAGATCGTTTCAAAAGGCTATTTTTAGGACTATGTAATTAAAGGGCAGCTTGGTATGCAACATTTAGCAATATGACGTGTTCAGTATATTTGATAATTAGCTTAAAGGAATTTAGGTAGAATTGGGGTGCTCTGTGATTTAGTTCTTAGAAGATAGTGTCCCATATTTTAGAAGAAGGATCTGAAAAATTTTCAGGGCTAAACACAGTGAAATTTGATTAGGACATTGACCTCTCCTGATAATTTTTACCAAATATTACCATAGTGAAAGCCTGAACACAAAACTGGGTCTTTCCAATTGTCACAGGCTAATAGCTACTGCTTTTCTCCTTGAAATCTAACTAAAAATGGGATCCAGTCATAACAATAGCAGCCACCAAAAAGGAGGGGGAACTCCTCCCACTCACCTATGTAATAAACATCAAACAATCAGGTTGGCACTGACATTAAGTACAATCGTGTCAGAGCCACCATCAGAAATCAATCAAAGACATTTTTCTTTTGTGTTTTTTTTTTCTTTTTTAAATTCATAGCAACTCGGAGAACCAAAGAGAGGCAAGCTTCTAAACAAAAAACGAAATTAGTAACAGCAGACCCATTGCCAAGGGCAACATGCATTTGACAGAAGATGCAATGATGACAGATGAGTCCTCATTCTCAGTCTAAATTTTGTCTACAAAATGAATTCATAATATCTTAAATATTATCAGCCACGCTCCACTCACCTTTGTTCTACAGAATGGAAAAGGGCTGTGTTGGCAGAAGTCAACAGAGATGTAATTTCCTCCACTTCCCCCTTGTGATCCCTCCCACTTACAGCTGACAGTAATTGTTAGAGTCTGTCCCCCATCCCCCATTCCCATTCTCTTCATTTTTCCCCTCTATATTCATGGATATTTTCCCCTCTCCTCTCCTGCTCTATTATAAAGTTGCAATTGTCAAGTTTCTGCCACTGGGACCATAAATTTTTTTGACTGATTTGAAGTACTCTTACCTAAAACAATGTTTAATTTTAAAATTTCTTTCTTTAAAAAAATACTACTTTGCACAGAACTCAAATGATTATTTTTTTTGACACTAAAAGGTATCAGAGTTCATCTCATGAATGAGAAATACAAATGAGGCAGTTAAGATCCTCAAATCTTGTTTAGTGAACTGTTTTCCGTTGTATTTTACTCTCTAATTTTGATGATCTCAAAACCTCATGGGAAAACCAGGTATTTGCTATTGCCACTTTATACAGAAAGAAATTCAAGTTCAGAGAAGATAATTCATTCACCCAAGGTCATACAGTGACAGCCTTACTGACGGCAAGTATGGACACCTCTCTATGAGTTTCCCTTTATTTTAATACCTTAAGTTAAATTATTCATAAAAGTATACATTTCCATTTTTATATTTCATATAGTGTTTTTACTTTCCTTATCAGTCATTTCCCCCACCTCTAAAATACATGATCACTTTGATAAAGACCCTCATCTCATTGTACTTGTCAATAAATCCAGTTAGAAATGGGCTAGAGATTGTGCCTGGGATGAGCTGAAATAACCCCATGATAATGGGATTTTGCCTGTTCTAGACCAGGGCAAATCTGTTTTATCACTTGACAAAATGTATGCCCCTCACACAAGCCTTTACAAACCGTCTAATGATCAGAAACTAGAGATTTTCAGAGACCTCTCAACAGAACAAAACTATCTAAGACAAATGTAGGACAGATAACAAAAATTACTCTGGTATTCTATTTATTAAGCTCTTTGCTACAAAAGATTGGATTCCCCCTTCTCCCACTTCTTCTTTGCCTGATAAGCTGCAGAACAGCTTCTGTAAAGGACTAGCTGGAAAACAATATCGAGCTTTCAAGTGCAGTATGTTTAGACAGACTGTAAAGGTAACAAAAGGTACAATTAACAGAAGCGACCGCCAACTAATAATGGCAGAGCTATTTATTATTGAATCATCTTCCTCTAATTTTAGAAACCGAAGAACCTTCATTCCCTATTGTCCATATTTTAATTAATGCCTATTATTTTCCCTAAATAGTGCCCTTTTTTGTCATGCTATTTATACACGCCATTTGTGAAAACACACAGAATATGCATGGCAAGCAGAATCTCCACAAAATGTTTTGTCAGAAGTATTTGGGTCCCTTTTGTCTCAGGAATGTCTCGAGGACAAATTTGTGGTTGTGCCCTCTGGGGTGGGATGGGGGTATTTTAGCTTTCAGCTGCTTTTCATGTAATTTTAATATATTTGAGGTTGTATTTTGATTACTCTGCATATATTTTCCGCTTCTAACGATTAATTTGGCTTGAGTAGGACAAGCTTACAATACGCACTTCAGCTGGAAGTTGATCTTTTTCGGGTCCCTTTCAGGTGACTTTGCAGAAGCCCACTGGTGCTATCACACACAGAAGGAGAGTTTTTAGAAAGCACGGTTCCAGAGAACAAATGGCACAGGGATATTTGCCCAGCCTGAATGAAGTGCAGCCTAAGTCTTTTGAAGGAATAGAGTTCAGCTTGCTGGAGAGAAAGAAAGAAACTGGAAGACTAGAACAGATAACTAAAGAAGAAGAAAGAACTTCCATATGTGGATATCTACAATTTCAGTGTTTAAAGAGAGTTTTTAGGGGAGAAGCTTCAGGACACACCAAATAGCCGACATTACCTCCATTTGCTTAATATTTTGATTTCCTTTTTATCGGTGTTCTTAAATTAGTCTTTTCAAACAGGTTTGAAAAGACTTATTTTTAGGATATTTTCTTAGGAACTGAAGATTCTATGTTAAAAAAAAAAAAACACACAATACTGAAGAATTTACTTATAGGGCAGCAGTGGAGAAACAGACATAGAAAATAGACTTATGGACATGGGGAGAGGGGAGGAAAGGGTGAGATGTATGGAAAGAGTAACATGGAAACTTACATTACCATATGTAAAGTGATAGCCAACAGGAATTTGCTGTATGGCTCAGGAAACTCAAACAGGGGCTCTGTATCCATCTAGAGGGGAGGGAGATGGGATGGAGGTTCAAAAGGGAGGGGATATATGTGTATCTATGGCTGATTCATGTTGAGGTTTGACAGAAAACAACAAAATTCTGTAAAGCAATTATCCTTTAATTAAAAAAAATAATAATTAAAACAAAAAACAAAACTGTCAAGCTGAAGACACTGTCATTCTCCAAGCTGGCTTTCTAGGCCTCAGTTCTGAGATGAAATATCATCTTGTGGTTGGGCAAATTAAAAAAAAATCATTTTTTACAATCTCTAGAAGGCAATGGCACCCCACTCCAGTACTCTTGCCTGGAAAATCCCATGGACGGAGGAGCCTGGTGGGCTGCAGTCCATGGGGTCGCGAAAAGTCGGACACGACTGAGCGACTTCACTTTCACTTTTCACTTTCCTGCATTGGAGAAGGAAATGGCAACCCATTCCAGTGTTCTTGCCTGGAGAATCCCAGGGACGGGGGAGCCTGGTGGGCTGCCGTCTATGGGGTCGCACAGAGTCGGACACGACTGAAGCGACTTAGCAGCAGCAGCAGCAGCAACAGGAGTAAGACACTGGAATATTGGTGATATTTTAAGAGCACCTTTATTCAGCATAGTAATTTAAGTCCCTTACTTCAGTCAGGATGTCACCAGTCGCTTGATTCTAGGTATTTAAATGAGTTCCCTTGGGCTTCTAAGACAACTCAAACCTACCAACTATATTCTGTTTAATCTCTGCTATGTCACAGCAGGTGCATTACTCTGACATCAACGCAGGCAAAGGAGATCCTGTATTTAAACACTGTGCACATGCTGTTGAGCTTCTTATTCAAGTCCTAGTCAGAACCCAGCAAGCAAACCTACTTGTACCTTACAACACATATCTCTGCACATTCGTTATTCTACAAACAGAGCAACCACTCAGTAAAATGACAACTCTTCATACATTTTAAATGGGCTTTTGGCTCTACCACTTTGCATACATCAAAACTTTCCCCAAAGTTTAAAGAAAAGGTGCAAATCTACATATTGCACTCTTGTATTTGTTTCAAAAACAATTTTAACAATCAAATATTCCATTAAATGTACCAAGCCTTGAGAAACTATTAAATGCAATTACAGGACAGTTGACAGTCTGATATGTTTCAACTGCATGGACCTGTGATGTGATGTAGGCCTGACTCCCACAGTACATCACATTTAAAGAAGTCTGTCTGATCACTTTGGTAAGTAAAAGTACATCATGGTTAATATGTTTTCACATATTCAATTCATGAAGTTTAACTGCTCCTTTTAATTTCATCAGTGTTGAATTAGTCTTTTAAAAGCTTCCCCTCATTAACGTGAAAGGAAATTGAAAGGAAGAGTGAAAAGAATGGGTCATGAGATCATTAAAATTATTCAAAACCAGGAGGAAATGTCCTTCTTACTTCCACACATTCAAAGTACTATCTGTTACATATTCCACAGGTACACACAGTTTCCTTCATTATAAAACACGAGCAAAATCATTCTCATCATTACACATATACTGTCTGATCCACTTAGCACCAGGACCGAAAACTTCAATGTCTAGACATGAACAGGGAAGAAAATAGCTTTAGATTCTGTTATCATGAATGGACACATCGAACATTTCTCATCTAACTAAGAGGTAGGGGAAAGCTTTGAACTGAAATATTCAAGAAAGATTCTTTCATAAAATCAAATTCCTATCTACCAAGCAACAACTAGCTCACTGATTTAAAATCTATCTCCAGAAAGACTCAAAGCTAAGCCACCTAAGACAGATTGAATCTGACAAACAAAATGCAAAAATCTCTTTTGGAAATGAACTCTGAATCTCAATAAGTCTGTCTCCCTTTTAGCCTAAACAATTCTGCAAAATTCTGGCATCTGTTGACTTTACAGTACTGCCACCGGGCCAGCTTTCCAGTTGACACCTGTGCAACTTTAGGTAAATCAGCAGTGACCTTCAGAGGAACCAAAATTCCACTGGGAAGATGTAAGAGAGGGAAATTCAAAGGTAGTAGATAGTCTCAACACCCCCCACCACTTCTTAGATATAATGATGTATGAGACAGCATTCTGGTCCTCAGGAAGTTTAGAGTCTAGGAAGTGGTTATACTGATAATACAGAGAGGCTAGAACCTCAACAACTTAAGTGATAGCAAGCTGTAAAACGGTGAAGCCTCCACTTTATTACCCTTCCACGATCTTTATTACCATGCGGAAAATTCTAAAAGTTCTCCAGTCAGAAAGTCTGTTTTGTCTTAATCACCCCAATGTCTGTCTAACTTGTTTGCTTCTGAATCCCTTTTCTTTCTTCTCAGACAGAAAACAAACATTAAGTCTCTAGGTTCCTACCATTGACTATCAATGCTTTATATGTTTTTTAATATTCTAGCAGAGGACAAGCCCACAGGAATGATTAGGGAGTGGGGTGGTGGGGCGGGGTGAGTGACAGTCAAAACTTCGGGACCAAGGGCTATGTCATCTTCATTTCTGTAGTGACAGAAGGAACAAGGGACCTGGGTCAGCAGAACACTGCATTTAGCTTGGTAGAAAACAGGCTGAACGGAAGATTACAAGCAGAATCTAGGGAGGAGGTCAAATATGGACGCCAACAGCATGACGCAGACACAGAGGTAAAAGGACATGGGAAAATCCCATGAAAAACGGTTCAGGGAGAAGATTTTTAAGTTCAAAAGTCTGAGTCCTGAGTACTAAAGGCCAAGTCTCTGAATGACACCAGGGTTAAATATATCCTATGAGACTTTCCTCTTCTAATTCCTGAAGCCACAAAGGATAATGAAAGCAGGGGAACATTTTTTAAAAATATTAGATAATTACTGATATATTAACTGTGCCTTAATTTGATTTCTGGTCCCAAAGCACCTTAATAATACGCACCCTACTCTCATTTTATAGAAAAGGATACCAGATATCAGAAAGGTTAAATGACATGGCTAAGTCACACAGGCACTTGAGGACGATGTTCCCAACAGAATATCTTCTGTGGTCAGCAACTAAATATTTTTTCCTTCTTTTCTTATAGGAAAAGCATTTTAGTTTTTTGAGACTTTTATTCTTTAAGTGATTTCAGTTTTGTAAAATTTGGTTACTTGTATTTTAAAAATGAAATCATACTTCATAAAATTAATCTCCAAGAAAATGAAAACTCCATTACCCAATTATTGTGCCCTCATATGATTCTATTAATTTATTTACAACAATATATACTTAGGGAAACGGTCACAGAATAAAATAAAGGTACCAATCAACATGTTGGGTCATCAAAATAGACTCACAGCAAGATCCTCCATTGTATGACCATTTGATGACACAATGCTGCACTGTCATTCCACTGATGGTTTCCTGCTTGTCACTTCTGTTCTTTGTTCTCTTTTTACTCCTTTCCTGCCTCCTTTTTGGATTAAATTCTTTGAGAATCCAATTAATCTTCTCTATCAGCTTTCACTGCTGTCCTTATTGGCTTTGTTTCTGAATAGTTGGCCTAGGGTTACAGTAGCATCTTTCACTTGTCACCATCTAATCTTCAAATAATATTGTATACCATGTACAATGTAAAATCTTCCATTTCTCTCCTATCATCTTTTGTGCTCTTGTTATCATAAGTTTTACTTCTACATATTCTAAATATTCTCTCAATACATTATTGCTATTTTTAAGTGGTCAATTATCTTCAAGGAATTTTAAAAACCAAGAAACTAAAGTCTTTAATTTGCTCCATATATACCATTTCTGGACTCCTTAAACATATTTTGAAATACAAGTCTGTTGGCAACAAATTCTCTCAGATTTCATCTGTCTAAAAGTTACTTTTACTTTTAGAGAATATCTTCATTGGATACAGAATTCTAGGTTAACTGTATATTTTTCTTTCATCACTTCAGTGATGTTTTTCATTGCCTTCTGGTTAGAATTGCTTCTGATGAGAAGTTAGCAGTGATTCTTATTTTTGCTTCTCTGTATTTAACATGACTTTTCCTTCTTCAAAGATTTTTATCATTCATTTGTAAAATTTGGTTATGATGCGCCTGGGTATAGTTTGTGTTAATCCTGGCTTGCAGTTCATTGAGTTTCTTGGCTCTTTGTGTTTAAACTTTGAAGAAAACATGGGCAAGTTTGGGCCATTATTTCTTCAAACATTTTTCCTGACTCCTATTACTACTCCCTTTCCTTCTGAACTCCAACTGCATGCGTGTTAGATACTTGATTTGTCCTACAAGTCACTGGGTCACCATTCATTATTTTATTTTTCTTTGTGCTTAAGTATGAATAGCTTCTGTTCTACTGCTGTGTTTTCAAACTTTTTTTCTGCAGTTTCCAACGTGCTCTTAAACTTATTCAGTGAATTTTTTATATTAGCTATTGTATTTTCCTCACTAGAATTTATATTTGGTTGTCCCTTGACGATTTTCATTTCTCCACTTTTATGTTTTAAATTATTTAACATGTTCATAATAACTATCTCCAAGTGCTATCATCTCTGTCATTTCTGTGTCTGTTTTTATTGGACATTTTTTTCTTCAGGTCACAGGTGACATTTCCCTGCTTCCTCTATCAGACTACATGCAGTAATTCTTTCTTATCAGGTTCTGATAATTTTAAATACTGCTGAGTGTTTGTATTTTCATTTCTGTAAAAGCTGAAGAATTTTTCTTTTTTTCCTGGCCAACAATTAAGCTTTATCCTTTGGGTCTTATTTTAAAACTTTGCTAAGGCAAGTCTAGAATAATTTAGGACTTTGAGTACGTTGCCTACTACTATGCTGCGATTCTTCTTTGGTATCTACCGAACATTCCGTTGTTTAATAAGGCTGTGTCACTTTAGTTGGTTGGAACCTGAATGTCTCCTAGGTTTGTGAGAGCTCTGGGGATTGTTCCACTGAGACCTACCTGGCCATTAGCTTTTCACTAGTGTTTTCTGTTTGATGGTCTCATAGATTCTCACCCTACACATGAAGTTCAGCATTATGCCAAAGACTCGAGGTCATCCTTTATAGATTTCTGGGTGTCTTTCCTTTTTGTCTATGCTTTGCCCATCAAACTTTACAGCTGCTTCAGGTTCACCAACTCTGAACTCTGTACCCTCAACCAAGGTAAACCAAGGTGCTCCCCCTTACACTGTTGTCTAGAAATGTCTTTATATGGAAATCAAAGGCAAGCATAGGATTTCTTTTCTGTTTCTCTCCTCTTTCAGACTGCAGGCTTCGGCAACATTTTACCTGATTTCTTTTCTTCTATTTTGTTCAGATTCTGGTTGTTAATGACAGAAGCATAAATCTGGTACCACCCTGCCACCATATTCAGAAGTAAAATAGAATCATAATTACTTAATAAGATAACATCCCACATAATTCAAACTATACATACTCCTTATTATGGTTTTTATTCTTATGCTTGAATCCCAAGAAGATTAATTATATCAAGTCAGCATAGCTCCTTCCCATCTGGTCTTCTGTGTCTATCGGGTATCTCTGAATCTTGACAAGATCAAATATGCCATATGGAGGGATATCTACACAGGTTTAGGTCAATATAAGGTTCATGAATGTCTTATATGGGTTAAATTTGATGCACAACTTTCCTTGGTCTCAAAGTCACAGATAATGAGTCATTTCTCAACTGCATGACCTTAAATATCAACAAATTCTCCAAAAGAATATAAGCAAACATTGTTATAGCGATGGTAATGAGACCAGGAAAATAAACTACGTAACATCCATGATTATGTAATAGACAATTTAGTATGCTAAATTAGAGTAAATGTAATACCAGTAAAAGTTTAACCACTCAGATTAGACAGTCAAAAATTCATGCACAACTCATTTGAATGTTTCAATATAATCGTTATTTTGAAAGTAAATGAAAAAAATTGAGACTGCTTCCAAACATAGATCTCGTATTTTGAAAACTATAAGCTATTGTCAAAATACAGAAAAGTTATGTAGATCCTAGAAGTGAAATGTTATAGAAAACACCTGTTCTATGTCAAGAACATTAGACATTAGCAAATATAAGTTTATCTCTCTCTATATATATACACACACACACACATATACTACATGCACACACAAATATACACATAAACACACTTTAATATTACATACATAAACACATATGTGTGCATCTATCTATTTATATCTATGATCAGATTAGCAAAATGAAAACATTTGGTATTCTTTTATGAGATTTATTTACAGCAGGAATCAGCAAACATTTATGTAAAGAACTTTATTGAGAATATTTTTGACTTTGTGGTCAAAACATCTGTCACATATGCTTGAATGTGCAGTGTGAAAGCAGCCATAAAACATCAGTTAATGCATGGGATTGTGTTCGAATAAAACTTTACTCACAAAAATGATGAGGAGCCAGATTTGGCCTGGGAGTCATAATTTGCTAATACATGACGTACAGCACAAATCCTAAAGTCATTTTAAAATTATCTAGGCATTATCTCAGGCCAGCTTTCAAGAATTCAGACAAACTTTGGCGCCCATCCCTTGTATAAGCGCCAATAAGAGGGTATCTGTAACACTCAAGGGCTAGAAATCGACTCACACACTTCTCTATCTATACCCATTTCAATCCATTTTTGTGCTTGTCTTCATCTTCATTTTTGGCCCCACTCCTGGCTTTGGGTATTTGGCCTCTTTAGCAATTCTTCAGAAAAAAAAATTAACCAGGCCTCTTGTCTCCAGCTTTTTCCTGCTTTGATTGCTTCAGGCAAAATAATCAAACATGATTCTGTCTGTATGTCCCAAACCTTAGAAGGGTCTATCCTGATCAAGATGAGGGACGGGCATGTGACCCCTTAAGACCATCATTTGAATTTCACAGATTATGCAGAATGTTTTCCAAATTATCCTTTTTTTTTTTTCCTGCACCTCCCTAAACTAACTCCAGTAACAAAACGGAAATGATTTATGAACTGGACATCTGTGACTGTAAATTAGTAGTCTTGGACAATATCAGGATGATTCAGGAAAAATGCCCAGCATACACACAGTTTCTAATTTTGAAATAAATTCTAAGAGACTATATTCTATATTCCACCAGTTTTGTTAAAGTATTTTTTAAAGTTTTCAGGAAAATATGTCAAATTAACCCATGTGTGAGGAGCCTCATAAAACATTGAGTTGTTGTGAGATTTTAATTAGGAGAACATACAGAAAATGCCCATGATACTACATGAGTTTGAGCAGGCTCCAAGAGTTGGTGATGGACAGGGAAGCCTGGCGTGCTGCAGTCCATGGGGTCACAAAGAGTCAGACACGACTGAGCAACTGAACTGAACTGAACTACATGGCATATGGTAGGCATTCAAACATGAATTTCTTTACTCTTACATATCAAATATAGGAGAAAATACCAACAGGGCCAATTAATTTATGAAGTAAATGCGTCTTTCCAGGTAGTGTTTCACTAAGAAATTCCTTAAGTCTAGTTCTATTACTCCATAATGAGTAAAAACTGAAATTATAAAAGGAACCAAAATTCTGCCAATAGCCACATACTCCCCTAGAAGGTACTCAGTGTAAATATGCATATCACTTCTGCAGAACAGATTTGAGATTATGAATAATATTGAAAGACAAGGACATAAGAGAGATTTTAGTCAAGTGTACAGGGTCACACTTTACATAACCTGCAAAAACGGGGCTGGTTAATAATCTGTTGAAATTTAGTGAGTACTAAAGACATACTAAAGAAATATTATTAGGAAGAGAAGAACAAGAAATGCTTTTGCCAAGGTTTATAAATTTCAGTATAAAGAAAAACCTTGTAAATGTTTGCTCATGCATTTTTTTCAAAAAAGCAAAATAAATATTTAATAATCTTTTTCATATGGCATAATTTCACTTGTTTTTGCCTTAGGCAAAAGGGAGATTTTTGCCAATAAATCTGCTTTTGAGCTTTTTCAAAAAGGAAACCTAAGCTAAAAGCTGTATTTCTTTCAGCAAGAAATAGATTCTCAGACTAAATCTTGACCACATTTTCAACAATGTTTTTGAATTGCAGAAAGTGAAAATAGGAAAAAAAATTTCAAAAAGAATTAGAACAAAGTCTTGAAAAACTAAAATTAAGCATTAGCAAAAAGAATTTTTCTTAAAAAAATAATTTGTACTTCACTTTCATACTATTTTAAGAAAACAATAAAGATTATGACTGAATTATTTTGTCCAAATTACTAGGGATTATATTTTATCCAAAAAATATATTAATGAGAATTCTTTAACCCAAAGTATTAATAGTGGAGACTGATTTATGTGAAAGTAAGGCGAGAGTCTACATTGAAACTTGCAGTCTGGGATAGCCTAGAATTTCTTTAGCATTGCCAACTTCATTATTTACACAAGTTATTGCCTAATCTAGAAAATGAGTTGTAGTTTTTCATTTTTACTTTCCTACCTTGGATTATATAATAATATGAAGACTATCCAGAACAATCTATGTTCTTTTGGACTCCACTAACTTGTAATGGGAGATACAATCTTTTCCCTGTGGGGAGAAGAAAATACCTATTTTATAAGTTGCCAGTATGAAGTGGAAAAGGATTCGGCTTCAGAAATGAAAGAAGCAAGAAAGTTAAAAAGAATAAGACTAATAAAACTGTTTAAAAGACCGGTGGACCCTATTTTGACATTAATCCTTAACTATAATATAAAATTATTATATATTCTCTTTGGAGACTCTCAGTGACAACTATAACTCCCTTCAAATTCCCCTAGGTTAATGGTTTCCAAGTCACAGGGACTCATGTATCAAAATCAAAATCTTGCCATGTTTGTATGCAATGTTGAATTGTTTTTAATCAATCTGATTTTTTTCTTGATTAAATGCATTTACAAAGAACACTTCCTATTACCCTGAAATCAAGGTTTTGGTGTTCCAGCTATATTTTGAAGTCATTTTAAATTAAAAACCATATTATTAAAAAATGTTGTAACATATCACATAAAACTATCATATACTCTACTTACTACCCTATATTAGAAATGTATACTTCACATTAATGAGAAAACCATACCCATTGAAAGTGTTTTTATAACTGTGAACATTTTAGTAAAATGTTATCAACAGATATGTTTGCTGAGGTTTTCTTTTAATTGCATGAACCTCTAGTTGGCCTCTAGCCTAGGAAAATTCTAAGAGTAAGTAATACTCAACTTAATCTTTAACTACTATTGCATTTACGGGCATCATATCATGCTCTTGACTTAAATACAGTTCATTCACATGATAACCCAATGAATCTGGTACTTCTGTCACCCTCTTCCCTACCCCACTCCATTACAGACGGGAAAACTTGTTCAGAGAATTTGAACAATTCACTTAGGAGTAACTAACTGGACTTTGCCTGCTAGGCTGTCCTGTTACAAGTTTCCCTCTAAGAACTTAAACAACAGGAATGCTGTGGAATATGAAGGGGTGGGCTTGCCAACCAGCAAGAGGAGAAGAGAGAGGGGGAGTGAAAGTGGGCCGGTTGCTGACTCCAAGTAAAAACATCTCTGTATTTCCATTGTAAATATCTCGGAGACTAAAACCGCAAGATTCATCCATTGTCTTTCAGATTTTTCTCACTCTAAAACAGAATGAGTCTAAGACACGTTTTCAAATGATCTCTAAACAACAGATTAAGATGCACTTCTCATTTGTCCAAGTCCATTTTTTCAGTCTATTACCTTGTGTATACGGAGGCCCTAGTTTCACAAAGCAATATAAATCGGATTTTGTCAGATGCTCATAATTTTGGAATTAGGAAATTTTGGCTCAAAAAGCCACAAGGCTGACAGATAGCTGTAGTAATTCCAACAAATCTATATTTATGTGTGTCTCAGCAGAGCCCTAGCATTTACATTTTTTACCACACACTCCCTGTGTTGTTCATGAAACGAAAAGTCAAATTTGAAGAGATGGTTATCAAATTTACAGGATCTTTTTAGGATGCCAAAAATTACGAAGAAAAATTTTAGGTCATATAAGTGCTATTTTGTAATGTATTCTTTTAATGTGAAAAAGTGCTTCATAAACATCTATCTACTTAAATCATTTGTGTAAGGATCACAAGGACATGTGCTGTTGAGAAGGAAACTGGTAACAAGATTGTGCTATGTTTATTTGGATCGTTAAAAAAGAATATGTGACTTTAGCAATGTCTCTGTTGATCTGTGGTAGGAACCAGGTTTTGAAAATTATGGCAGCAGCAACATATACATCTTAATATATAATTTTGAATTCATTTTGGATGAAAAGACTTCGATTTTGTCCGAAATATACAGGAAACCTCATTCATTCCCTACTGAGATCAGTAAGAATGATTGCAGGTTAAAGTCAACATGAGTAAATATCTCTCTTCTCAAAGGACAAACATATTTAAGCCACCCATAGGCATGTGTAATTTTATATTCTTCTTTTAACATCTGCTCTGTAACTTTTGTAATTGGTTCCCAAGCTGCTCTGGTGTAAGTGTTCTGGACCACTGATTTCCTTGCAGAGACTGTGCTTCTAGACATTGACCACTATGACCACTGCTATTTAACATTTTGGGGGAAGTTATAATTGATTCAGTAAGGAAAATTATACAATGATTAGAAATAAGACTACAGAATTATGAATACTTTCTAAGATATTAGAAAAGCTAAAAAAAAATCAGAATTCACAATCACATTCAACATTATTCATACAAAACCAATACAATATTGTAAAGTAATTAGCCTCCAATTAAAATAAATAAATTAAATTAAAAAAAAAGAATGCAAAGACAAGATTGTTATATTTTGTCTAATATATGAGCAAAGTAATAATCAAATACTGTCATGTGGAACGGGGAATTGAACTGTCTTTTCTTCAGTGTTGAACGTGTAACTAATACCATCCTTCTCAAACATAATTGGATCATGCATATTAAAGATATTTATACCTTTGGATACAATTACTTCACTTTTAGGATTTCTTCTAAGAAAATAAGATGAAGTTATATACGTATATATGTGTATATACGCTTATACACTTATATATATACATACATATATATGCATATTCACATATACATGCATAGAATTAATTGTAAAGTGGAGACAAACTTAGTTTTCAGCAGCTGAGGAACTGCTAATAGTTCACTGTACATCGCCCCCATCAAACATTTAACCGACGTTAAAATTTTTTTCTAAAGATTATTAAAAATCTAAAGACTATTAAAAAATGCTGAAAAATTAGAGAATCTTCTGACATAACAGTAAGCTAAAAATGGAATACTAAACAAAATATAACAATACTCAAATCTCAAACAAAAATTATGTATATTGCTTATTAAAAAGGAACTGTGAGAAAATCTTTCAGCGGTGTAATGGTGACAATTTTATAGTGGGAGATTTGTGGAGATTATCATGTTTTCTACTAAACAATGTACACACATACATATAACAATTTGAAATACTTTTTCATGGTTTTATGATTTTATGTAGTGGATCACAGTCCAAATAAAGGATTCATTAAGCATTAACTAAGTTTATTAAATTTTCTTTTTTCACTCAAAGCCAAATTAAAAATTAGAAAGACAAGCAAGTATGATTTTCCTTTAACTTGTTCTCAATGATTTTTTTCTTCCTTTTGCAAACTCTCACTCCAGAAACACCTAATGATAAAAACAGGACATGATCCCTTACTTTCTTGATCCTTTTAAGAAAAAAAATTTTTAATTTGGAAATCAGAATTAAAGTTTAAGATGATGCCCAATTTGACTTTGCAAGATATTCTGTACTCTGAATAGTCCTGAATTTATATTTCTACAACCCTGGAGAAGTATAGCATGGACAGAGGAACCCGTCAGGCTACAGTCCACTGGGTGTCAGAGTCAGACACAACTTAGCGCTGACCAACCCTAGAATCCTAATCAATGGACATGAACGTGAGCAAATTCCAGGAGACAGAGGAGGACAGAAGAGCCTGGGTGCTGCAGTCCATGGGGTTGCAAAGAGTTGGACCTTACTCAGCAACTGAACAACAACAAGAATCCTACATTTAGCTGTCCACTTGAAATCTTGATTTGGATATCTTATACGCTTTTCACAGTTTTATTATCCAAGGCCTAAAATAGTCTGGGTTTGGTTTACTCACTGACCCATATGCCTAGAACAAAGCTAGAATCATGTCTTGTACATAGTAGATGCTCACTAAATATTTTCTGGATGACTATATACATCAATTATTGCCCAGAGGGCCCATGGGTATCTGCGATCACAGAACAACTCAACACGGCTGAGGATCATTAATGGCTCGGAATTAGTCACCGAATGGTACTTGGAAACCATAACAAAGGAACCCCTTATATTGGCCTAACCGTTCATACCATATACCATAGATGGTATTCTTTTCTCCTGTTATCAATTGAGACAATAATCATCCCTGTCATTTACTGACTTATTATATATGAAACACCAATGCCCAGCTTTGCAAGTATGATCATGTATAACCCTTAGTGTTAAAATCACATTTTAAAGACGAGGAAATGGGCTTGGAGGAGCTTAGTATCCTGGTGAACTAGATGGCTTATCAACTGGAGATTATAATTATTAGGAAGTGTAAAAGGGGAAACAGGCTTAGAGAGATGAAGTAACACCCAGTGTCTGATAGGAGGGGTGGGATGAACCGAGTGAGGGTCAGACTCAGGTCACTTGATTCCCTAACTTATGCCTTTAAATCCCACACAGTGCAACCTCTTAGTGAAGAACTGAGTCCTGGCCTGAGGCACTTGATACTTCATGTTAAGTTTATTTAATCTTACTTAGTGGGATGAGCTTCCCTGGTGGCTCAGAGGGTAAAGCGTCTGCTTGCAATGTGGGAGACCTGGGTTTGATCCCTGGGTCGGGAAGATCCCCTGGAGAAGGAAATGGCAACCCACTCCAGTACTCTTGCCTGGAAAATCCCATGGACAGAGAAGCCTGGTAGGCTACAGTCCATGGGGTCTCAAAGAGTCGGACACGACTGAGCGACTTCACTTAGTGTTGCTGAGCCTCGACTGAAGTGGGATGATGACACTGGGCTTATTACACGGTTGTCTCTGCCACTCCAGGCTCCTTGAACCCATTACACTTCCTAACCATTTAGCTGCCTCAGAGAAGGTCACATAAAGCCTACAATAAAGCCATTTAATAAATTTCTGAATGGATTCTGTTTAACTATAGCACAGGTAATAAGCTGAATGCCAAGGTGCTTTTAACATGCAAAAACTAGGGACTTTAGGGATAAAATTAAGGAGTTTTGCTGGCATTTCTAAAGCCTGGTTTGAATATCAGTATCACAACTTTACAGGTCCCAGAGTGTAGAATTCAAACCACAGAATGGGGACTGAAGACAGGAAGCCCTTTTCTTGCCACACAGACTAGAGATAAAAGTCTTTTATGGGCAACTGGGAAGTACCAGAGTGGGCAATGCCAAAAAGGGAGAGAGCTGGGGAGAGGGAAACTGGTGCAGGCGATGGGCTCCTACCTCTTTCCCATGTTGGCCGCATCCCAGGGAGAGAAGAGGAGCAGGGAAAGCATAGACAGATACTTTTGGCAGGATTAAGGAGGATTAAGAGCAACATCCCAGGTGGAGTTAGTGGTAAAGGACCCAGCTGCCAATGCAGGAGACCTAAGAGATTGGGAAGATCTCCTGGCGGAGGCATGGCAACCCACTCCTGGAGAATTCCTGCCTGGAGAATCCCATGGACAGAGGAGCCTGGTGGGCTACAGTCAATAGGGTCACAAAGAGTTTGGACACAACTGAAGCGACGGAGCACACACACACACACAAGCAACATAGGAAAACATGTCTTGTTCCCCAGAATAAGCCTGAAAACAGGTATGTTTCTGAGAGTCGCTTAGTCAACTGCAAGAATGCTAAGCAGTTAGGTGACAGTCTCAACATAAACAGAGAGATAAGTGAAAAAGAAAAATAAAATTATATAGCAGAAACTAATGCAACATTGTAAATGAAGTATACTCTAATAACAATTTCAAAAAAAGAAAATTAATACAGAAAACCATGGATAACCAAAGTATCAGTGGCTGCTGCTCCTTCACAGTCCAATCCAGCAGGGAGTCCTGTGGGTTCAACCTCCAAAGATTCTCAAAGGTTTCCGGCCAGGACTACTGCTTGAGCACAAGTCATCA
Source organism: Bison bison bison (assembly GCF_000754665.1). Taxonomy (NCBI): domain Eukaryota; kingdom Metazoa; phylum Chordata; class Mammalia; order Artiodactyla; family Bovidae; genus Bison; species Bison bison. The sequence goes on along the minus strand of NW_011495035.1, from coordinate 1,467,235 downwards.
ACATCCTTCATCTGTACTTGCTTACAAGTGCCTCCTCAATACCTCTGGACATGCCTTGCTCTAATCCATTCTCCACATTGGTACCAAAGGCATCTTTAAACAACATTCAGTTCAACATTGTGTCAAACCATTTCCCAGCTAAAATCTCCTAAGTAGCGATTCTATGTAGAATAGATCCACCTTCCTCAGCAAACCTTGGACTGCAGCCCCAGCACACTTCCCTGAGCTCAGCCACTCCCCGGGGTCTTACGTGTTTGCTTTGCTTGGACTCAGAACAGTGAAGCTCACTCCCGTCTCCAGACCGTGCACTTGGCGGTCCCTCTGCTCTTTGCTGACCCCTTTCCACTCCTCAAAATTCCAGCTGTCTCATTTCTTTAGAGAAGAGCACTAAATTATTCTTTCACAGATTATTTTTTAGAGCTTCTTATCATAAACCTTCTGTAATTATATCATTCTATTTATGGGCTTCTATATTTACTTTTCTCCACCTCTAGAAAGCAAGTGCTACTAATTAAGGGATCACGCTCTCCACACCCACAACCTTAAGCGTTGCTTATGGCATATGGAAGGTGCTCAAACAATGTGCTGAATGAATAAACAACTTTTAGGAAAAACAGTAAGAGGGCTACCACTAGTTGCAATCAACCGAAAGTGTTGCACTTTCCATATACTGTCTAATACTAATGTCCGAATTTAAGGTGAGAAAATGGTGGTTTATACGGTCTATGGATTTGCCTTAAGCCAAAAACACTGCATGTTGAGCTCTGTGAATTAAAAACTGGTGGACCCGTCTTTGAGAATCCAGAAAACATGTCAGAGCAGACTGAACATAAAAGTTTACCACAAATATTAACAGTACAAGTTATAAAAGGGCATAATATGGGACAGTCTATCAATAGCATTTTCAGATACTCAAGCGTTTTATCAAAAACATTTCCTTCAGCCCCTCCTCCCTTCCTTCTTGAATCACGTTTCTTTGGAGGAGATAAGAATTACCTTTCCTCAGCAAAATCTTCAGTGAAGAGTCCCAAACTTGCAAAATTCGCAGTCAGCCTGGTGGCAAAGCCTGTATTTGCTGACTATCCCATGATCCTCTGCAGCTTCTGCTACCTCCTCAATTGGTTAAATATTGAATTCACCTGGTACTGTCCGTCATCACCTGGCTTGAGTCAAAATGATCATTGGTTCCTGCTCATTTCATCCCTTATCAGCCCTATGAGACAAATCTTGCCATTATTTCTACTCTACAATGGAGATACTAGGAATCAAATCTTTTTAGTCAGAATCACGAAGCTGGTGGTAGAGGCAAAATTCAAATACCAGCGTGATGATTTTAACCCTTTGGCTTCTCTTCAAACATACTTCAGAGTGGCTCTGTGGGACTGCTGTGGGGCCAGAGCCACCGTCTACTAAAGCAGAATAGGCTAGAGGGAGTCTTATAAGGCTGCAAAGCCCAGGTGTCTGCTATTACTGAATCCTTTCTCCCAGGAGGCCATGTGTGTATTATTTACTTGCAAGGGATTTGAAGTCAGTAATCCTAGGTGTTTGCTGCAATTTCCTGTGTGACCCTGGCTAAGTTACATAACCTCTCTGAGCCTCAAATTCATGGAGATAAAATAGAACTTATCCTCCATGGGATGGTGAGACTTTGAATGAGCTACTTGATGAAAAACACTTTGTATGTTATTTGTCACAGAGTTTAAATATTCAAAAATCAGAGTATAATTGTGATTAAGATCTTTAGTATTTTTCAGTGCTCTATTTATATTTTCCAAAAGAAGAAAAAAGTTCCCAAGACAAAATCACATCAACTTCCAATCTGTCTCAGGTTAGCCTAAGATGCACCCACTTCTTTCCATTGCTGGGCCCAGGAAGCTTGATATTTGTGAGCAGATGCACTGATCACTCAGGGAGACTAATAGCAGGGCTCCAATGATGCAACAGGAGACTATCTGGCATCTAATAAGAATGAACCAATAAATCTTGCAAACATTGTTTGATGGATATATTTGAAAGTGAAAAGACTTTGTTATTTCATACAAAATTTACCAAATCGTTGCCAAAGATACTTGCCATGATGGGTCCGTAAGGTTGCCTTTGCAACAAAAGCAAAGAGCAATTTTAATTAGTATAATTAAAAGTCCCATTCTCTTTAAGGGGATATATTTTAGCTTAACACCAGGAAGTTGAAATAAATGAGGTTGGAGGGGGTGAAAAACATAAAACTCCACTCCAAACCCTTTTTATTAGAAGGAAATATAATTAATTATTAAAATAAAAAGGAAGCAAAAACATAACCCTCAATACTGCTGACAATCAAACTTTGGCTATAATGAACACAGACAATTATGCACATATCATTGGATTACAGACAACTTCCGTCTTGCAATTACAAGAAGAATTTCCCTACAAATACCATGAAAGACATCATATAAAAACATTACTGGCACTAGCCTAAAACACATGTTGTGCCATTGAGAACCCAGAAAACAGGTGCCAACATGAAATGAACCTGAAATTGAACACAAAATATTACAAAATATTATGCCAGAAAGGGCATACTTCTAAAGAATGCATCAAAATGATTATAAATATTTATTCAGTTAATTTGAATCTTTTAACTTCAAAATATTCTACTCATTTATCCATTCCTGCTTTAATTATATTTTTGTCAAAAGAGCAATAGGGATTTACTTTCTAAACTACTGTTTTTCAAGAGGTGATCTCAAATAAAATAGAAATAGGATTGTTGTTGTTTAGCCACTCAGTCATGTCTGACTCTTCATGACCCCATGGACTGTAAGCTGTCAGAGTTCTCTGTCCATGGGATTTCCCAGGCAAGAATACTGGAGTGGGTTACCATTTCCTTCTCCAGGGGATCTTCCCAACTCAGGACTTGAACCTGTGTTTCCTGCACTGCAGGAAGACCCTTTACTGCTGAGCCACCAGTGAAAACACAGGAAAAGTAGATGTAATTTAAAATAGATGGCTTCAACTGCAGACGTAAGGGGATTCTTTTTTTGCAGTGGCTCTTTCTCAATTATTGCCAGTCACTCTACCCAAGATATGGCCTGACTGTGATAAAATATGGTAACATATTTTTGAAGGATTGTAATGCTACAATAGGGTTAACCTAATATAAATGTATTGCTGAATATAGCAAACAATGGGCTTCCCATGTGTCTCAGTGGTAGAGAATTTGCCAGGAAATGCAGGAGATGTGAATTCAATCCCTGGGTCAGGAAGATCCCCTGGAGAAGGAAATGGCAACCCATTGCAATATTCTTGCCTGGGAAATCCCATGGACAGAGGAGCCTGGTGGGCTACAGTCCTGCTGCTGTTAAGTCACTTCAGTCGTGTCCAACTCTGTGTGACCCCAGAGACGGCAGCCCACCAGGCTCCCCTGTCCCTGGGATTCTCCAGGCAAGAACACTGGAGTGGGTTGCTATTTCCTTCTCCAATGCATGAAAGTGAAAAGAGAAAGTGAAGTCGCTCAGTCGTGTCTGACTCCTAGCGACACCATGGACTGCAGCCTACCAGGCTCCTCCGTCCATGGGATGTCCATGGGGTCACAAAGAGTCAGAGACGACTGAGAGCACACACCCCCCCATAATAAACAATAGATAATTACTTCTTTAGTTTTTAATATTTTTAATATTTTCCTCTCCCACATATACTCTTCCCCCTTTTAAATTTATAGCTCCTCTAAAATTTGAGGAAATCATAAGAATTAAGAATTATTTTTTATTTGGTACATCGCATCATTAAATAGAGAAAAATACATGTTTATTAAAATAACGTTTCTTGACATCTGTTTTTATGTTTTATACCAAATTCAAACAGCATAATCTGGAACAATGAGAGTGATCAAATTTAAAACCACAAGTGAAGAAGTTTTATCAGGGCAATTAGTCTATAAAATGATCATTTTTATTTATATTACAAATGCAGAAACTGAAATATAAGGAAGATAATTTGCCAAGAAATTATGTGCCAAGCATTAACCTTGCTTTGAGATATTCTGTTTTTATAATGAATCTATACTGCCTTTAAACTACAGGTTAAACCCAAGAATTGTAATACAGGAACTAAGATAAGTTGACACCACTTCTGCCATCTTCAAAAAATTGTTCTTGTCATGTATCATCGTCCCTCCTTCAGTTGCTCAGTTACTGGTACTCTTTCTTTCTTCCAATTTTTTCTTAAATACTATTCAATTAGGACATTGCTCCAAGCAATCCACAGAGATCACTCTAGTCTTGGTCACAAATGACACCCACTTTACTACATCCAACCACCATTTCCCAGTCCTCTTCCTACCTAAACTGTCAACAGCATTTGACACCGTTGATTACACCTTCCTCTTTGAATCACACTTTCTTCTCTTGTCCTCCAGAAAAATCTGCCAGTCTTCTTGAAGCTCAGACATCTGAGAATGCTACTTATACTGCATTTATTTGGTCAAAGCAAGTCAGAAGGGCAGTCTTGACTGAACAGACGCCACTGTATGAGAACACAGGGAGGGAAAAAGTTGTTGATAGCCAGCTTTGGAGACTATGACAGACCTCAGAAGTACACAGGTGGATGAGGGGGTAAAAAGAGAAAAAGAACAACATCCCATTTAGAGAGTTCAGTCTTAGTTTACAACAGGATGTTCAGAATTCATCAGACCATCTATTTTTATTTTAGATTAATTTGTATCAACTCTCCTTTCCCATTTACTCCCCCTCCCTGCTGCTGTGGCTAAGTTGCTTCAGTCGTGTCCGACTCTGTGCGATCCCATAGATGGAAGCCAACCAGGCTCCCCCATCCCTGGGATTCTCCAGGCAAGAGTACTGGAGTGGGTTGCCATTTCCTTCTCCAATGCAGGAAAGTGAAAAGTGAAAGTGAAGTCACTCAGTCGTGTCCGATTCTTAACGACCCCATGGACTGCAGCCTACCAGGCTCCTCCGCCCATGGGATTTTCCAGGCAAGAGTACTGGAGTGGGGTGCCATTGCCTTCTCCACTCCCCTCCCTACATCACCACAAATTTGAGATTTGTAAGATTTCAAATTACTATTTCATATTAGACAGGCTAATTTATGATTGTGATTAACAAAAAGCAACTGGTTCTTTTGCTTTTTTCCTTGACCTTCCCCACACAGATTGACATAGGTGCCCCGACTCAAGGTTTCGTATTCAGATTCAAAGCCAGAAAGTTGTACTGGCCACAGTTGTTCTTAGAATCCCACAGCCACCCTTCATTCTATATCAAGGGCTAGAACTGAGGCATATGACTGCCTTTAAGTATAAAGAACATTGGAAACTGAATGTGTAGATTTTTCCAGTCTATATTTTAGACACAGCAGCAGAGAAGTGGTTGGACTGGTTTTTGTATTCATGAATCTCTAGTGATTATTACATTTAAAAGAAAAAAAAAAGACAAGAAGAAACAAAACCAAAAACTATGTTTACAGCATGATTTGGATAATTTCTGTAAATGCAAAATGTAAAAACAGCTTCCCTGGTAGAACAGCTGGTAAAGAGTTCGCCTGCAATGCAGGAGAGCCCGGTTTGATTCCTGAGTTGGGAAGATCCCCTGGAGAAGGGCTAGGCTATCCACTACAGTATTCTTGGACGTCCCTGGTAGCTCAGATGATAAAGAATCTTCCTGTGATGCAGGAGACCTGGGCTGATTCCTGGATTTGGAAGATCCCTTGGAGGAGGGCTTGGCAACCCACTCCAGTATTCTTGCCTGGGTGAATTTCTAGTGATTACTACATTTCAAAGAAAAAACCCAAGACAAAACAGAAGAAACAAACCAAAAACTATCTTTTATAGCATGAGTTGGATAACTTCTTCTGTAAAGGACCATATAGTAAATATTTTAAGCTTTGAAGGTCATATATCTCTGTCAAAATTACTCAATTCTGCCATTATAGTGCAAAAGCCGGCATAGATAATATGTAAATTAATGGGTCCTGACTATGTTCCAATAAAACTTTATCTGAAAAACAAGTGGTGGTGATGGGCTACAGTTGGCCACACTGGTCATAATTTGCTTACCCCTGCTTTAGAATGATAATTCGAAGAAACATTTGTCTAACTCACATATATCCCTAGAGGCCCACACCTCTGCTCAAATGATTTGCTCTTTGCTAAGAACCACACTTATTGTTTGAACCAGAAAAACATTCATCATTTCATTGCTTCTAGGGGGATAGAAGGTAACAGATAAGCAATAACAAAATAGAAACAGGCTTAAATGTAGAGCATGTTAAGTTGGGATATCGTTCTAGAACTAAAACATTTTTATAAGGCATTTTAGTCATCTTCTACAATAAAATTTCATGTAGGCATTTCAAGCAACTCCTGTATCTTGATGATATCAGAGGTAGCCAGAATGGTTGAATAGAGCCCCTGTAGGATGGCTAGGATGCAATTTATACAAACACAGCCATAAAACATGAAGGACCTGGAGAATCCCAGGGACAGGGGAGCCTGATGGGCTGCCGTCTATGGGGTCGTACAGAGTTGGACATAACTGAAGTGACTTAGCAGCAGCAGCACACAAAATCTTTATCCTCAATAAAACAGTATCAATGCTGTTTTGAAATCCTTCCTGTGCCCCAGTGGTTACATTTTGCCCTTAGCTATTCAGCATCTCTTAACTTAAACTCAACAGCATTTTCCCCAAGTATGGTATCATCCTGATAGCTGAAAATGAAAATGATTCCAAAAATAACTTCAAGTTAATTGTGCAGGTGAGAATATACATCCACCCTCACACCAACCAGTGCCAAACTGTCTGAGTGAACAAATGAACATCTGGAATAAGCACAACTAAGCCCCAATTCAAAAATATGCCACAATAAATTTAGCACTCCTTACTATTACAAACAGCATTATTTACAACATTCTACAGGACAGAGTTGCCTTCACAAAAACTATCTCAGGAAAGTTCTTTTTTTAAAAAAGTATGCAAAGAACAAAATAATTTGTGCATTCTCCTTTATCTGATAGATTATTTCCAAAGGTTTCCATATATGTCTTGTGGCGGTCCTGATTCTACTTTGTCTTACATCAACCTTCTACACTGTGACAATAACTGCTTAAATCTTTTAAGAGTTTAATTCTTATGCTAAAAAGAGCTCTTGTGGTGTTCTCATGAGACCAACTTCTGGCCAAGAGTTAGATATAGTCTCCACTATTTCCTCTCCTTGCCATGTACCTCTACATGTTGCCAGAAAATCTATAATATGTAATGATTTAGAATTAATACCCCAATTCCCTAGATCTTTTAATGAATTCACTTACACTTGGGGATCTGACCAAGGCATCTGTTCATGAATAGTGGAATGATTACCAAGTCCTGACGGGGAAGGCACGATGCCATCTTTTCCTGAAATACATCCCAACTGAGAAATCAACTGCCTCGTGCCTAGGTTTTTTGTGTGTCTTTTTTTTTAAATCATTAACTGTAAAACTCTATTGGACATTTTCTTCTAGGCTACCTCCCTTTACCCTGTGGTATCTGTTCAGTTCAGTTCAGTCGCTCAGTCGTGTCTGACTCTTTGCGATCCCATGAATCGCAGCACGCCAGGCCTCCCTGTCCATCACCAACTCCTGGAGCTTGCTCAAACTCATGTCTATCAAGTTGGTGATGCCATCCAACCATCTTATCCTCTGTCATCCCCTTCTCCTCCAGCCTTCAGTCTTTCCCAGCATCAGGGTCTTTTCCAATGAGTCAACTCTTCGCATGAGGTGGCCAAAGTACTGGAGTTTCAGCTTCAGCATCAGTCCTTCCAATGAACACCCAGGACTGATCTCCTTTAGAATGGACTGGTTGGATCTCTTTGCAGTCCAAGGGACTCTCAAGAGTGTTCTCCAACACCACAGTTTAAAAGCATCAATTCTTCGGTGCTCAGCTTTCTTCACAGTCCAACTCTCACATCCATACAAGACCACTGGAAAAACCATAGCCTTGGTTAGATGGACCTTTGTTGGCAAAGTAATGTCTCTGCTTTTGAATATGCTATCTAGGTTGGTCATAACTTTCCTTCAAAGGAGTAAGTGTCTTTTAATTTCATGGCTGCAGTCACCATCTGCAGTGATTTTGGAGCCCCCAAAAATAAAGTCTGACACTGTTTCCACTGTTTCCCCATCTATCTGCCATGAAGTGACGGGACCAGATGCACGTTCAAGGTAAGAGAAACCCAAGTAAGATGGTAGGTGTTGCGATAGGGCATCAGAGGGCAGACACACTGAACAGTATGAACAGTTGTATCTGTTACAAGGTAGAAAAAAAAGATCCAGTATATGAAACTTTTCTCATGGATCTACACCAGGATTTTGAGAATTTAACATTCAAATCAATTGATAGCTACACTGAATTTCAAAATTACTTTTTTAAAATTTTGTGTTGGACAAAATGTTAGTTCAGGTTATCCTGAACTAATGTATTGGCCAACTCAATACATTAAGCTTAACGAATACCTCCTCATTCTCCATCTTCCAAAAACTTCACATGAGATGAATCATAGTCCAGTTCCTGCATCACCTATAGTTTAGACAGTTGATATGGGAGGGCAACACACAATCTTGATTTCACTGGTTTGTTCTTTACTTACCAAATCTTCCAAGCATTAATGTTCAAGTGGATTTAGTTTTCTCATTCCATAAAACTACATCCCTTCATGAATGGAATATAATCTCTACAGCACATGTTTTCTGACTTTAAGTGGCCCCAAGAAAAGCAACTTGGGAGGAACAGTGGCCACTAATCCAACTTCCCTCTTGAAGTCAGAGTCAGGCAGAGCCGCTGACTTTGAGCTGGGAGAAGAGGCTGTGCTAGGGACCTTGGCCATCAGGAGAGCTCCTGTCACTGTATGTCTGATGTGAATTTAAATTGTTGACCTGCCAGCATAAGGCTGGGATTTTTCACTCACACTTGCCAGTCTGCTTCAAAATTGTCTTGCCAATGGTATTGTACGGTCCTACTCACTAAGCATGCACGAAGGCAAGCAGCCAGTGTGATTCCCTACAGTGAATGCATATTCTAACTTTTGCAGATTTGTGACCCTAAGTTTGGATATTTGTTCAAAAGTTTACCACATTTGTCCTGGGCATCACAGTTCAAACTCATGGCATCATACTGCTAGTTTAAAAGCACAGCTGAAAAGGGATTATCCATAGTGCTCTTCAAGCATCATTTGACACTGGTTAATCTTTACCATCATCCAGAGGAATTTTCTGAAAAAGGAATGTGAATTCTCCCACTATGTAAATCAAGTGAGTACAGCATAGCTGTCTTTTTAGGGGCATAAAATCAATAAAGGACAAGAGTGAATAAAAAGGAGATATACTGAACTACTGTCACTAATCAAGTAGCTCTGTTTTTGACATGGATCACTGCATAAGTCACATCATTAGTCAAAATTTTCACCACTCACAATTCACATAATCACAGACTGTCCTGAACTACACAACCAAACACAAGAGCTGACAATACTCTTGGTGTCTCCTTGTCTCCCTCACAGTGCTGTCTTACAACCTGGCACTAAAATATAAATTGAATGAGTGAGTGGAATTCATCTAACTTCTGAATGAGTTTACACATTTTGACTGGTTTCTCAGGAAACTAGTCATACCTACAATAATCGAAACTTTTTAGCTAATGGCTATGCCCAATTTAGGCCTGGGTCTTCAATCGCCTACACGTTTGTAATGATTGAGAGGAAGGATTAATATTTGATGAGCACCTCTTTCAGGGCAGGACTTTTGCTGGTTGTCCTAAGAACATTTTCTCTGTTCATCTCCATAACAAATAAAGTATTATTATTTTTATTTTATAGAAATTTAGCCTTAAAGAAAACTTGTGCAAAGGGAAGAATGCCAGGACTGGAACCCTGATGATCAGACTCCATAACCCCTGTTTTTTTCTTCTGTATCATCCTGTCTGTAAAAGTATGTGCTTCCAGCCTTTCCTTAGAAAGGATGGATACACCCTAGGTTGGAGATGCCTACTATTTTGACTAACTCTTTACCTTGATACCTTGATTATGTTATCACATATATTGACCACTAAGCATATGTGGCTATTAAAATTAAGAAAAAGTACATAAAATTAATTTCAGAAGTGTTCAAGAGCCACCACTGGCTAGCGCCTGCCAAGTCCCTTATTGGGACAGCGTGGATATATGACACTTGCACCATCACAGGAACTTTAATCAGATAACACTTGCTTACAAGAAAAACTTGGACTTTCTAAGACTCTAGAGTATCTGAATTCTACCACCTTTAAATGAGAGAGTAAAGGTAATTTAGAGTAAGCTTATTCTTATTGATAAAAACGCTGCGTTTTTGTTTATATGTGTTACCGGCCCCATACGCAGTCAGAGGTCCGCGTGCTCCTCCTTGCTGGTGACAGTGGAAAAGGATTTACAATAATTGGTATTCAAGCTCTTCTCTTTGACCTTTACTTCCAATTTGAGAGTTCACCAACTGGTTTTATGTCCAGAAAAGAACAAAACTATTTCATCTACTCAGAGATCGAGGTCAAGGTACCTCAACCAAAAGGTGGGCCCCATGTCATTAAACGGACCCATATTTATCTCTTTGATTCTAAGGATGTAAACACCAAAGATTCTATATTACAATATATAGAGAGAGCTGCAAACAGACTTTGATGGAATCATATTACTTGATTTTCCTTTTTCAAGAGGTTTTAAAAGGTGCACTGGCTACCTTCAGATCATTTTCATTTCCTATGAAGAAAAAAAAAAAATCCCAATGTGTTTTATTAAAATTTTTCATCACACATGTTACACTCCAATTTCTATTTTTTAACTGAAAAGGATTGATTAAATCAGCAGGTAGCAACTGAATCGTGTTTAAGACTCAGTGTGACTGAAGTAGATTATTTTTTCCCTATTTTTTTTAATCTCTGGGCAAGGCTGGCTTTCTGCTCCTTTATTTAGTAGTACTCAAATGTTGCAGCTTTAACCAAGGGTTTTGCTGGTCACTTCACTCCCCACCAAGGACATTGAGAGTAAAAAAATTCAAAATGCCTCAAATTACTGGGCTTAATAAAAATTGACAAGTAGTGTTGATACAAGAGAAATAAATTGTTAGAGGTGAAGAATGGAAGGCAGAAAGCATGCCTCGCTACAATACTGTGGGGCAGATTTAAAGGCTCGTTGTAACCTGTAGCAAAGTGAAAATAATGCTTTTGTAGTAATAACACCTTACCTATCTATAACACTTTTCATCTACAGTTAGCCTAAGGCTTTTTACATTCTATTTATAGATATCACTCCAACCTCCGCGGAAATCCAGCTACCTCTGAGGTGGAACCAAACATCTTCTCTCTGCCAGCAATATTACACAACAGTTTTCAGGAGAGAAAATGAAGAATAATTTCTCCTGTTGAAACGGCAGGAGGAATTTCTGAGTGGGAAGAATGTAATTTCTAAGTTAGAATTGGCACTGACACTAGAACTTAACACCCCAATTCATACAGAAAGTGGGCGTGGAAACTTCAAAGAACACAAGGGGTCACCACGAAGAGTTTTATTCCTCAAATGATTAATTACAGCATTTATGAAAATGAAAGCTATTTCCCGATATGAAACTTCTTGCTTTTACCGGTTAGGCTTGAGAGGACCACAGGTGTTTCTTTTTCTTCTTTTCTTTTTATTCTTTTTTTTTCTTTTTTTTTTAAAGGAAAACAATTATAAGAACACCCCTACACTCCTAGCCATGCAGAATGGTCAGCAAGGGTAATGTGTACTTAAGCCCTGTTAGGTACTGGTGGAGCTGTGTATCTTTTCATAGGTAATTAATTACTTTGCAGATTTATAATTTTTCAGAGAGGTATAAAAATTAAGTACAAAAAATGTAAATGAAAACTATTGAAAAACATAGTAAAAATTTATGCTTCAGGATTTCCTACATCTAATCTGCCATAGGATGGATTTAGCAAGGGAAGTTACCTATCAGAGAATAAGCAAGGAAAAGAGGGACATGGGTTGAAAAGAATGGGAAAAGGGAGAAAGGAGAAAATTTCACCTAGAAGTAAAAAATAAGCCAACATGAAACATAACAATTCTCATCTTCCAAACCAGAAGTATTTTCTAATTTGGAAGAAACCAGATTCTCTTTTCTCTCAAAAACATTTCTTTCAAATCAATCCTTCTCAAGGCCTGCAAAGGAAAGGGCTCAGAGATTTATATAATTTAGACCAAGAGCTGTGTATATGAATCATATCTGAGCAACTGTGATAGAAATTTTAAACATTGGCTCAAATAAAAATTAAGAATAAAACTTTAGAGCTAAGAATCCCAGCATTACAATGCATTTTGTTCTGTGATACAGTCATTAAAACAAAAACCCCTCACCCTCTCAAACTCCTACTTTAATATAAATTACTGTACAAACATCTACCTACTAACATAAAGAAATGTATCTGCTTGGAGAAATATTCTGATAAAAAATTTTTAAGGTCATCAGAGGAGAGTCATGATCTGTCAAAGTTGGTGATGCCATCGAACCATCTCATCTTCTGTCATCCCCTTCTCCTCCCGCCTTCAATCTTTCCCAGCATCAGGATCTTTTCAAATAAGTCAGTTCTTCACATCAGGTGGCCAAAGTATTGGAGTTTCAGCTTCAGCAGCAGTCCTTCCAATGAATATTCAGGACTGATTTCCTTTAGAATTGACTGGTTTGATCTCCTTGCAGTCCAAGGGACTCTCAAGAGTCTTCTCCAACACCACAGTTCAAAAGCATCAATTCTTCAGCGCTTGGCTTTCTTTATAGTCCAACTCTCACATTCATACATGACCACAGGAAAAACTGTAGCTTTGACTAGACGGACCTTTGTTGGCAAAGTAATGTCTCCGCTTTTTAATATGCTATCTAGTTTGATCATAAGTTTTCTACCAAGGAGCAAGCATCTTTTAATTTCATGGCTACAGTCACCATCTGCAGTGATTTCAGAACCCCCAAAAATAAAGTCTCTCACTATTTCCACTGTTTCCCCATCTACTTGCCATGAAGTGATGGGACTAGACACCATGATTTTAGTTTTCTGAATGTTGATTTTTAAACCAACTTTTTTCCACCCTCCTCTCTCACTTTCATCAAGTGGCTCTTTAGTTCTTCTTCACTTTCTGCCATAAGGGTGGTTGTCATCTGCATGTCTGAGGTTATTGATATTTCTCCCGGCAATCTTGATTCCAGCTGTGCTTCATCTGGCCCAGCATTTTGCATGATGTACTCTGCATATAAGTTAAATAAGCAGGGTGACAATATACAGCCTTGGTGTTCTCCTTTCCCGAATTGGAACCAGTCTGTTGTTCTATGTCTAGTTCTAACTGTTGCTTCCTGATCTGCATATAGGTTTCTCAAGAAGCAGGTCAGGTGGTCAGGTATTCCCATCTCTTTAAGAATTTTCCAGAGTTTGCGGTGACCCACAGAGTCAAAGGCTTTGGCATAGTCAATAAAGCAGAAGTAGATGTTTTTCTGGAACTCTCTTGCTTTTCTGATGATCCAGCGGATATTGGCAATTTGATTATTCTCACTGACATTTTGTTAGATGTTACCAATTCCCCTTGATAATAGTAACATGATATGATGGGAAAGATGAAAAAATTGTTAGCAATGCTTTTCTTGATAACATGGGTTACTGATTAGACTTAGCATAGCTTGTTTTTTTTTTCAATGTATCACATATTTAAAATTACTACAGTTATTTTTAAGTGTCTATAGTAAAATTTGGGCTTCCCTGGTGGCTCAGGCACAAAAATCTGCCTGCAGTGCAGGAGACCTGGGTTTGATCTCTGGCTTTGGAAGATCCCCTGAAAAAGAAAATGACAACCCACCCCAGGATTCTTGCTGAAGAATCCAATGGACAGAGGAGCCTGGCAGGCTACAGGCCATGGGGTCGCAGAAGAGTCGGGCGTGATTAAGTGACTGACACTTTCACAACATAGTCTGAAGTTTAAAAGGGAAAAATTCTCCCCAAAATGAAAGAAACAGCATGATCAAGTCAGAAACTGCTGGAGGAGTAGAAGTAGGCAGAAGCTTGAAATATTCTCTTAAGATCTGAATACTGTATAGAAGGAATAATTTTTAAAAGCATTTGGCAACAGACATTAGAAACTTTCAAAGTATTTGTACATTTTAGTTTTATATTTATGCTATTAAAATGTTTTCTAAGAAAAAATTCTGAAATATGTATGATTTACATATCAAGTTTTTCATATCTCACATTTTGGACACTTAAATAAAATAGTATGTGGTTATAAAAATGAATGCTATTTTAAAAAAATTAATTCAAACCCACTATGAAGGTAACAATGACAACTCAAAGGAAAACTGTTCCATTTTTATGGAGAACCTTTTTGCATGTGTATATAACTTGTGCAAAGTTACAGTAAATTAGAACTTGATATTCTAAATTTTATAAAATATACCATAAGTATGTTTCTATGTTGCTACTGCCTTGGTATTTCTTACCTGTTATCTGACCCTGTTACTATTACCCTATCTACCAGTTAGCTTGTGAGTTTGTAGTTCTACCAGTAACTGTAGTATCTACCAGTTTGTCAGTTTGTATCTCTCTTTACCCTTCTCCAGGTCCATATAAATTATATTCAGAAATTCAATTTATATGCAGAGGACATTTTTACCATTGCTTATTTTTGTATATGTGTGTTCCTTCTATAGACATTTCCCCAAAGTTGGCTTTTCTCACTCAACGTCATACATGATGTACACAGGTCACCAGATCTAGTTCTAAATCATTCTTTTTAGATTAGCTGAATGGTATTTCCTAATATGAGTGAAACAAATTTTATTTTAATCATTCTCCTATTTATTGGCATTCAGAGTAAACAGGTTTTGGTTTTTATTTTGCGACTCCAAGCTGAAATAAACATCCTAATACATATGAGCAATTTTATTTTGATACAGCAGTTTCTTACAAGTGAAGCTTTGTCAAAAGGGCTATACTTTTTAAATTTCAAATGCATATTTCCATATGATTCTTTAAAGATCTATACCTATAATCGTGCTCACTGGTAGTCTCGGAGAGAGACTCACCTGCATGTACTCACCAGCACTTTATTAAATTTTTGCCAATCTGAGGGATGAGAAGTTTGCGAATCTTATTGGAGAGAAGTAGTATCTCATTGTTACTAATGAAATAAAGCATTCTTTCATATGTTTATTGGTCTTTTGAATTTCCTCTTCTGTTGATTACTTATTCATAACCTATGAACATTCTTCTATTGTGGCACTCTGCTTTTGCTTATGTAATTGTATGTTTTATAATATCACAGCTAACATTTTTTTCCTGTCATTTTTGTTGCAACATTTCCCTACAACTTCTCATTTGTCTTTTGATTTGGTTTTTGTGTAATTTAACCTACAAAATTACTTTATGGAAATTTAAATGTCTCTTTTCTATTATGACTCCCAAGTTTTCAGTCTGGCTCAAATTGCTTTCCTTCACCCTAACATTATAAAAATATTCACCTAAATTCTCTTACCAGGTTTTTGTTTTATTTTAAAAAAAGAAAAAAAAAAAACATTTAACCTTTTTATGTACCTGGGATTTATTTCTATTTATTATGTGACCTGCAGGGTCCAAAATTGCTGTTTATCCAGGTGTAGAGCCAGTTTTAAAAGCACATTTAATAAATAAATAAGCCATTCTTTCTCTACTGAATCACAGTATCATATTCTTTGAATTTTTAAAATTTTCTAAGTATATTCAGATGTCCTTTTCCAGGCATAATTGTCTGTTTCTCTGCTAATATTATAATATTTTTACTATCATACTAAAATGTAGATTTTAATTTCTAGAAGTTAATCACTTCTTGTAATTTTTTAAGTACAATTTTTAGATGTTTTGAATACTTACTCTTCCTCATGGATATTAAAATAACTTCACCTTTTTATTTCCACCATTTCCAAAAATAGTTAGGAAAAACTTTTGAATTTCTAATTGAGATGGTATTTTACTTACATATTAATATATTAATTTTTGGATTTTTGACATTTTTAAGATACATATTGCTATCCAATGTATGCCTTTGCTTTCTTGTGGTCTATTTTATGTACTTCAACAAGACAGAATAAAAATATTCAGTGATTAAAAGGGTATTTATGAAGACTTTTAATGACAAATAATAACACATACTATTAAACCAAATAAAAGCAAAGAAATAAAATTACATGGACAGCATGATGCCAACTAAGTTAAAATGTACACAAAGGGACTGACAGGAAATATTCTAGTACAATGTGACATGTGTGAGTGGAAAATCTGTATATAACCTTTATTTACCCTCTATAATTTTCTGTAGTTTTCAAATTTTTATTGTGGGCTCAACCTACAGCATGACTCTGGATGAGAAAAAAAGCATATAAACATGCCTTCTTTGCCCACTGAAAGACACAGTGAATTTGGAATCCAAGAATCAATAGTGAAAATAAGTGGCACCTCTTGTTATGTGGCAACGTCCCATTTTATCACAGAAGGACCTAGAAAAAACCTCCTGTGACAAGTTGTCCAATGGATTCAGTCAAATTAAACAGCACCATTTTATGTGTAGAATGTTTCTTTCTTTATAAAACAAACTCTAAAATAAGCATACCAGTTCAAGTGCTATGTTAGAGTTCATGGGAAGTAATAACAATTAGTGTATCAGGCATTTATAACTTTATTCCAACTTATAATAAATGCTTCATGCAGAAAATTTGAAAGTACTTTACCTAAAATCACCAACCAGTTAAGAATGAACTGGAGACCATGCTTAGTTAACTCGAAAGAAATTTCTGTGGATTTTCTAAAAAGTATTTTGATGAAGGCTAAATTACCAATTGAAAATTGTTACCCCTGAACAAATCTTATCAACATGTTCTTTGTTGTCTCATCTTCCAGTATATGTCTTCTTTTGATTCTTCTGAAGTATGAAAATGAAAGACTAAAACATTCAGTTCAGTTGCTCAGTCATGTCCGACTCTTTGTGATCCCATGGACTGCAGCATGCCAGGCCTCCCTGTCCTTCACCAGCTCCTGGAGTCTACTCAAACTCATGTCCATTGAGTCGGTGATGCCATCCAGCCATCTCATCCTCTGTCATCCCCTTCTCCTCCTGCCTTCAATCTTCCCAGCATCAGGATCTTTTCAAATGAGTCAGCTCTTCGCATCAGGTGGCCAAAGTATTGGAGTTTCAGCTTCAGCAACGGTCCTTCCAATGAATATTCAGGACTTATTTCCTTTAGGATGGACTGAATGGATCTCCCTGCAGTCCAAGGGACTCTCAAGAGTCTTCTCCAACACCACAGTTCAAAAACATCAATTTTTCGGCACTCAGCTTTCTTTATAGTTCAAAGCTCACATCCATACATGACTACTGGAAAAACCATAGCTTTGACTAGAGAGACCTTTCTTGGCAAAGTAATGTCTCTGCTTTATAATATGCTGTCTTGTACTCGACAAATGTAGGTTAAAATTTTCCACTATGAAAATATCTCCCTAAAGCAGCATTTCTTTTTTCACGCTCCCCTCTTGGAAATCATATAACAACAACAAGAAGTCGGGAGAAAAAAGTCTGCAAACTCCATTTACAATGAAGCTAAGGCATAGATGTAACCCAGGGACACATAAGTGATCTGCTAGAAACAGCTTAGATAGGGTAAAAGTGAGGAGAATTTTTAAAAATGAGATTCCTGAGAGGGCCCAGCAACCATGGATAATAGAAAGAGTCAGGAATGATACACTTTCTGAAGGTGAGAGCCTCACCCTGTGGTGAAACATCTATATCTCACACAGCAATAAGGGAGGCTTTCCTGATGGCTCAGCCGTAAAGAATCTGCCTGCAATGCAGGAGATCTGGGTTAAGGGTCAGAAAACAAAGCAGACAGGATGGAAACAGGAAAAACTCTGCAACCTGGTTCAATTTACAGAAGCAAATGAGGTGGTCCTAACCACATTGATGTCCATGATTTAGAGTGTCATGTTTGTGTATTTGTCCCTGGTAGTAGAAAAGACAGCTTTCAGGTTACCAACCTGGAGGACTTTCCTAGCTCTTCCCCATTCTTAACACTTACACTACAGCAAATCTGCAAATAGCCATCTCACTCAGATGAGTACTAAGAAAGTTCTAAAAAGCATCAGCTAACAAACACATGAAAAGATGCTCAACATCACTCATTATCAGAGAAATGCAAATCAAAACCACTATGAGGTACCATTTCACCCCAGTCAGAATGGCTGTGATCCAAAAGTCTACAAGCAATAAATGCTGGAGAGGGTGTGGAGAAAAGGGAAACCTCTTACACTGCTGGTGGGAATGCAAACTAGTACAGCCACTATGGAGAACAGTGTGGAGATTCCTTAAAAAACTGGAAATAAAACTACCTTATGATCCAGCAATCCCACTGCTGGGCATACACACTGAGGAAACCAGAAGGAAAAGAGACACGTGTACTCCAATGTTCATCTCAGCACTGTTTATAATAGCCAGGACATGGAAGCAACCTAGATGTCCATCAGCAGATGAATGGATAAGAAAGCTGTGGTACATATACACAATGGAGTATTACTCAACCATTAAAAAGAATACATTTGAATCAGTTCTAATGAGGTGGATGAAACTGGAGCCTATTATACAGAGTGAAGTAAGCCAGAAGGAAAAACACCAATACAGTATACTAATGCATATATATGGAATTTAGAAAAATGGTAACAATAACCCGGTGTACGAGACAGCAAAAGAGACACTGATGTATAGAATAGTCTTATGGACTCTGTGGGAGAGGGAGAGGGTGGGAAGATTTGGGAGAATGGCAATGAAACATGTAAAATATCATGTAGGAAACGAGTTGCCAGTCCAGGTTCGATGCATGACGCTGGATGCTTGGGGCTGGTGCACTGGGACGGCCCAGAGGGATGGTATGG
>NW_011495035.1:1447575-1448185 GCF_000754665.1 Bison bison bison | reverse complement strand
CTTGTTATGTGGCAACGTCCCATTTTATCACAGAAGGACCTAGAAAAAACCTCCTGTGACAAGTTGTCCAATGGATTCAGTCAAATTAAACAGCACCATTTTATGTGTAGAATGTTTCTTTCTTTATAAAACAAACTCTAAAATAAGCATACCAGTTCAAGTGCTATGTTAGAGTTCATGGGAAGTAATAACAATTAGTGTATCAGGCATTTATAACTTTATTCCAACTTATAATAAATGCTTCATGCAGAAAATTTGAAAGTACTTTACCTAAAATCACCAACTAGTTAAGAATGAACTGGAGAGGAGGAGCCAAGATGGCGGAGGAGTAGGACGGGGAGAACACTTTCTCCCCCACAAATTCAGCAAAAGAGCATTTAAACGTCGAGTAAATTCCACAAAACAACTTCTGAATGCCGGCAGAGGACATCAGGCACCCAGAAAAGCAACCCAACTCTTCGAAAGGAGGTAGGAAAAAATATTAAAAACAAAAAAAAGAGAACAAAAGAGGAGGACGGAGTCGTCCGGAGGAATCTAAAAGGAGAAGTTCAACATCAGGAACCTTCTCACTGCCGAATCTGTGCCGAGCTTTGGAAGCACAGAGGGCAAC
>NW_011495035.1:1438573-1447475 GCF_000754665.1 Bison bison bison | reverse complement strand
TAATAGCCAGGACATGGAAGCAACCTAGATGTCCATCAGCAGATGAATGGATAAGAAAGCTGTGGTACATATACACAATGGAGTATTACTCAACCATTAAAAAGAATACATTTGAATCAGTTCTAATGAGGTGGATGAAACTGGAGCCTATTATACAGAGTGAAGTAAGCCAGAAAGAAAAACACCAATACAGTATACTAATGCATATATATGGAATTTAGAAAGATGGTAACAATAACCCTGTGTACGAGACAGCAAAAGAGACACTGATGAATAGAATAGTCTTTTGGACTCTGTGGGAGAGGGAGAGGGTAGGGAGATTTGGGAGAATGGCACTGAAGCATGTATAATATCATGTATGAAACGAGTCGCCAGTCTAGGTTCGATGCACGATACTGGATGCTTGGGGCTGGTGCACTGGGATGACCCAGAGGGATGGTATGGGGAGGGAGGAGGGAGGAGGGTTCAGGATGGGGAACACATGTATACCTGTGGCAGATTCATTTCGATATTTGGCAAAACTAACACAATATTGTAAAGTTTAAAAATAAAATAAAATTAAAAAAAAAAGCATCAGCACAAAGATATAACATGAAAGCTTTAGTAAATACCAGCAAATGGTTAATAGATTTTAAAAACCCCAGAAATGAAACTTTATGTTCACACAAAAACTGTACATGATTATTTTTAGCAGATTTATTTGTAACAGCCCAAAACTGAAAGCAGCTCAGATGTACTTCAGCAGGTGGATGGTGCAACAGCCTATGATACATACACACCAGGAATACTACTCAGCAATAAAAAGGAACAATCGACACATCAAGAACTTGGATGAAAGTCCAAAGAATAAAGCTTAGTCCAAAATAAACCTTAAATGTTATATACAGTATGTTTTCATTTCTATAACATTCTAGAAATGCCAACATTATAGAGAGTAATTAGAGATAAGTGGTTGCTAAAATCATGATCAGTAGGGGGCATAGAGGAAAGAATGAAGTAGGTATGGCAATAAAAGAGCAATATGAAGGATCTTTGGGGTGATGGAAACTCCCTGTATCTTAACTGTATCCATGTCATTGTCCTGCTGCAGTTCAGTCGCTCAGTCATGCCCGACTCTTTGAGATCCCATGGACTGTAGCATGTCAGGCTTCCCTGTCCATCACCAACTCCCAGAGCTTGTTCAAACTCATGTCCATTGAGTCGGTGATGCCATCCAACCATCTCATCCTCTGTCGTCCCCTTCTCCTCCTGCCTTCAATCTTTCCCAGCATCAGAGTCTTTTCAAATGAGTCAGTTCTTCACATCAGGTGGCCAAAGTATTGGAGTTTCAGCTTCAGCATCAGTGCTTCCAGTGAATATTCAGGACTGACTTCCTTTAGGATGGACTGGTTGGATCTCCTTGCAGTCCAAGGGACTCTCAATAGTCTTCTCCAACACCACCAGCTTTCTTTATAGTCCAACTCTCACATCCATACATGACTACTGGAAAAACCATAGCTTTGACTAGACAGGCGTTTGTTGGCAAAGTAATGTCTCTGCTTTTTAATATGCTGTCTAGTTTGGTCATAACTTTTCTTCCAAGGAGCAAGCATCTTTTAATTTCATGGCTGCAGTCAACATCTGCAGTAATTTTGGAGGCCCCCAAAATAAAGTCTCTCACTGTTTCCACTGTTTCCCCATCTATTTGCCATGAAGTGATGGGACCAGACACCATGATTTTAGTTTTCTGACTGTTGAGTTTTAAGCCAACTTTTTCAGTCTCCTCTTTCACTTTCATCAGGTGGTTCCTTAGTTCTTCTTCACTTTCTGCCATAAGAGTGATATCATCTGCATATCTGAGGTTATTGATATTTCTCCTGGCAATCTTGATTCTAACTTCTGCTTCATTCAGCCTGGTATTTCACATGATGTACTCTGCATATAAGTTAAATAAGCAGGGTAAGAAAATACAGCCTTGACGTACTCCTTTGCCTATTTGGAACCAGTCTGTTGTTCCATGTCCAGTTCTAACTGTTCCTTCTTGACCTGCATACAGATTTCTCAGGAGGCAGGTCAGGTGGTCTGGTATTCCCATTTCTTGAAGAATTTTCCATAGTTTGTGGTGATCCACAGAGTCAAAGGCTTTGGCGTAGTCAAATAGTCAATAAAGCAGAAGTAGATGTTTTTCCGGAACTCTCTTGCTTTTTTGATGATCCAACAGCTGTATCTATAGTATCATATAGTATCAGTGTGGTACTGTACTGTGTCATAGTTTTATAAGATGTTATCACGGGGGGATATATGTGTAAAGGGTTCTCTCTTTATTATTTCTCTTTGGCCACCTCATGCAAAGAGTTGATTCATTGGAAAAGACCCTGATGCTGGGAGGGATTGGGGGCAGGAGGAGAAGGGGACAACAGAGGATGAGATGGCTGGATGGCATCACTGACTCGATGGACTTGAGTCTCAGTGAACTCCGGGAGTTGGTGATGGACAGGAAGGCCTGGTGTGCTGCGATTCATGGGGTTGCGAAGAGTCGGACACGACTGAGCGACTGATCTGATCTGATGAATCTACAATGTTCCAAAATGTGTAAAGGGCTCTCTCTTTATTATTTCTTACCTATGAATCTACAATATCCCAAAATGAAAAGTTTAATTCAATACTACCCAACCCCATCTCCACCAAAATTACCAGATAAATGAGCATAAAATTTGAAAGATTACATGGGGAAATAGCTATTTTGGAAAACATGGAAGGTGATTCAGAAGATAGGGAAAATAAAACTAAGACAATATGAAGCTTAGTTTGAAAAAAAAAATAGCTATAGAATGCAGGAAAAGACTATGCAACATCTGTATTACCAGAGTCCCACAAAGAAGATCAGAAAAATGGGAAATAAACGTATTTAAAGATTTGATGCACGGAAAATGCCATGGATAGACTACGACTTGAACCTCCTTAAAGGAAAGATGTAATACGGACCATAGAAGACTGACCAGAAGTACTCAACACCAAGACACATCTTTATAAATTTTTGGAATTTAGATACAGGAATCTTTGGGAGCCATTAGACAAAAAGGTAAATTCACTTCTGAAAGGGGAAGAAATACAGTTGGCTTCAAATTTCCTCATGTTGACATTTTTAATACCAGAAGAGGGTTGAGCAGCATCAACAAAAAACTCAAGGAAGTAAAGGGTGATGTAAAGATTTTCTATTCCTTCAGGAATAAGGCTGTTAAAACACATACACACACACGCAGTTTTGAACACCGAAGAACTCAGAGATGATGTTTCCCATGAGCCCTTCTTGATGAAACTAACAGAGGACAAACTTCCTCTAACAAAGAGATAATTGAAGAACTGTGGTAAAGAGACTCGACTGGGCACTGAATAGGCTTCACTGTAGAAGTAAGATAGAAATAAACACAGGAATTAATCATAAACACTGTATGCTCTACATTGCAGAAATGATAGAAATAACAGCTATTAGGAAGGAAAGAGGGAGGGCGGATTGAGATAGGCAAGATAAGACCTCATGAAAACGAAAAACATAATTTATAAATTTTTTAAAACTCAGAGCCAAACTAAAGAGAAAATATGCTACAAACATATTTGCAGCTTATACTACACAAAATAGCCCATGTAAAACAGTAAGAAGATATTAAAATCTCAAAAAATGTATGGGAATAGATTACTGATAAATCCCTCCTCACCTCTTTCACTCACATACACATAAATATAATGTAGTAATGCAATTAAAAATGCCAGCTTTTTAAAAAATGATAAAGTGCACATACTAATGAGGGTCAGTGAAACGGACACACTCAAACAATGCCAGTGGCATTGAAAATGAAAATGACTTTTGAACAGCCATGTATCAAATATCAGGGGAAAAAAAAACCTATACTAAGACTTTCAAATGTTTATACAGAAAAAAATGTTCATACCCAGTAACTTCATCTGGGTCTCTATAAAAGGATAATTTTGAGCTTGGAAAAGAGCATATAACAATGTTGCAATTTATGGAATAGTACGTGTCTATCATTCCTTATAATGAGTTTTAAATGCACTAAATATTTTAATTCTCACACTGCTATGGTACTACAGTAGATACTATAAAAAGATATATAATGATACAGAAATGCCTACAAAATAACACTGAGACAAAACAGAACTATATCAAACATATACAGATATATTCTTTGATTGCTGCTACCTAAAAACCTTTAACAAGGCACATGTATTACTAAAACTCTGGAAAATGTTTATCAAAAACTTTGCTGAGTTTTTTCATAAACTTCAATAACTTCTTTAAAAGAGAAATAGGAGGAGGAGCAGAAGATAAAAAGAGAGAGAAAATAAGAGATACATGGAGCTTGACTAAATGCTCCCAATTTGGGAAAACATACCTTAGTGCCCTTACAAGTTTCTTTTAATTATTGTTCTAAAACAGAGGTAGCAATATGGCCAGCCAGGCAATTTTTATTTGGCATTCTGCAATTAATATATGCTTTTATTTTCTCTTTACTGCTTTTCTTTTCCTTTCAATTCATTATTCTTTCAATCCTCTTTCTCCTCCACTGCAGTCTATACTTTAACCACTCATCTGATAGACCCCTGCATCACAATTGTGTGGCATGCAACTGATATCCATATAGACACCTGGACTCTACCCCAGATCTATAGGTATCAGTATTATGGAAGATGGTCCAGGAATCTGCATGAAACATGTTTCTTGGAGGATTACTGCTCACATTACATTGTGAAAACCACTCTTGAATCCAACACACAACACTTATTCCTTAAGTAACCACTGGAAGGAAGAGATGAAGGACAGACAGAACAGATATTTCCTGTGTCTTCAAAATTCTGCAGAATTAGGTAAAGATATTGGGGTAGAATCAGTTTTTAAAGATACAATCTATGGGCAATTAAAGCAATTTAAGGACTTGGGGAAATCTCAGACACACACACATGTGGTTTTTTGTTGATTTTTTTTTTTTTTTAATTGAGCTCAGGAACTTCAAACAGTACCACTCAAGTGGTCTTTTTCCTCCCCTCTCCCTTACTTTAACCAGAAGTTCAACTGTCTGCCTTTATCTGTTTCACTCTTATATTTCATGAAAATTTTCATTTAATAAAATGCTACACTTCTCAAGGAAAAGCCTTGAAGAACTATTGGTATGGTTCTACCACAAACCTCTTAAACTGATTTGCCATATCCACAGTACACAGAAATATAAGGTCAAAGATAGATACGCCCAGGGTTTTAATAAAAGAAAGAAAAGCACATCATCTGCTCTCTTCTAGTTTTCTGAAATGTAAAATTGATCCCTGTCGGGAAATCCAAACATCATGGACTTTATTTCTTAGATCGATTAATTTCTTATGTTTGATCTTAAGACTTGATCCCTTAGGTCAACTGATTTCTACCTCCTCTAATGTTTGACACAAAAGAAAATCCAAAGGTTTACTCATCCTCTAAAAGTCAATTCAAATATTATATCCCCAAGTGAAGATTCTTTAACATCTTCAGTCAAGTCATATTTAAAGAATCTTTCCCTTTCTGCTACTGTACTTCACGGGTTTTTAACAGAGAATTGGAAATGATGGTTTACATATCTATATTCCCTTAGACAACGGCCAAGGTGTAAACATTCATCTCAGGAAATCCTGGCATAATAGATACATTAAGATGATTGCATGAATCTAATTACAGAGCAAAAGATTCACTCCTCTGCTCTAGATAATTCTATAGTAACTTCAGAGCATATTAGGAAAGCGTTACCCATTTAAAATGTGTCTTCTATCTTTGGATTTATTTTCTTGCTTTTTGATCTTCATTTGTGGTGAAAATGTTAGAAGAATGATGTTGCCTGCTGCCGAGTTCAAGTTGAAGAAGGCACTATATCGAGGTGCAGTCTGAAACGTGACAGCGTATGTAAATGTGTTGGTGAGCTAAAAATACATGGATAAATGATGCATGACATCCACAGAGTATGCACAACTTTGTATTTATATAGTACCTACATGTAGACATTAGGATTCTATTTATGCATTTGCCAAGAAAGGGAAAAGTGTCTACATATGTCTCGTAAATATGGATCCGGGCTCATGCCCAATGCAGATGCTGCAGAGAGACGGGAGTGGGGAAAGGGGCGTGCAGCTCTGGGAGCAGCCTGTCTGTCAGATCATTTCCCCAGAATAGGTTTCTGGAAACATGAACAAAGATGATGGCCTGTAGACAACGCACATTTATCCAAAAAGGACGAAAATTGTCTTCCACAGTGCTTCAGTATTGTGTATAATTTTTTTTTATAATTCTTTGAAAATTAGTAATCTAGAAATGTCACATGTGGTAGCCTTTATTTAAGAGGACCCAAGCGTTCACATTTCCCAGGTATAGAAACAGAGGAGCTCTGCCTATTCCTTATCTTATAATCAGGATAGTGATTCATAAGGAGACAAAGATTTTCAAAGAACGTTACCACTAGTACATTATGTGTTTAAGGGCTTTGCCATCAGAGTCAGAAAAACAGGATGAGATTCCAAGTTTTAGCAGTTAGCATCTCTGTGACCTTGGGCCTCCCAGCCTGACTTTTCTTATCTGTAACATGGGCATGATTAACTACCCAACTCACAGCAAAGTCTTTAAAATTTAAATGATATAATGCTGATTAAATGATTAGCACCGTGACAGAATACTTCAAAATACACAACAGTGTAGCTATTCATTATATTTCTTTCACTAATCTCTCTCCTTTGAGTAAAATAGACTTTATTCTTCATTTAGAATAACATTAGACTAAATAATATTTTAATATGCTCACCCTGAAATATCAATGTATAATTTCAACAAAGTTTGGAACATACCAGCTTTCCCCAAACCTGGGCTTTTTCCACTTATATTATTATTTTATCATATCTTACTCTGAAGAGTCTTAGATTGTTTTATTCCATTCAAAATTTCCATGATTAAGGGTTCATCTTATGACACTCAAAAAGTCAAATCAAATTCCAGGTCAACCATCTTCTTCTGTCTCCCGACCTTGTTTTCAGGTTAGTCTGGGAAGCATGCTGGGTGTGCTACCACTGGTGGGGGCGATGGAATCAACTGCATTTAGTCTGGTGAATTGAAGGAGCTTCTATAATCTCTTTCCTTCCCTCTGTAGCCTCAGTGTAAAGTACATAACTGTCATTTTTACAATAGGAAAAATGACTGACTTGTACAGAATCAGCTTTTACTGCAAAAAGATTAACATCTATTACCACTTGATTAGCATGCTTCTAAGAAGGTCTTGTCCTTATTGTATACTTAAGTCGTAATGTTCAATGATGCAGAATCCCTATCTTGAATTGGAAGACTGGGCTTTTTATAAGCATAACTTTATAGAGTCTAATCCACATGAGGGACACAAGGAAGCAAGATGGTATGAGGAGAGAAGGGATCCTTTGCTCTTCTCCCTTCTATTACTTCTTTGATATATCACATCTCTTCTCCATCTCTTCCTCTCTAATCTCCATGTTTATCTCTTAATGATACAAAAAAAAATGGGGCAGGAAATAAAGGCTCAGACATTG
This sequence comes from Bison bison bison, assembly GCF_000754665.1. Classification (NCBI taxonomy): domain Eukaryota; kingdom Metazoa; phylum Chordata; class Mammalia; order Artiodactyla; family Bovidae; genus Bison; species Bison bison. Next base: position 1,439,912 of record NW_011495035.1, on the reverse strand, counting down.
AACAGCAAATGTCCTTACAGAAGTCTGTTTCATTTACTAGCTCAAATTCTGCAGATGGAGGATCTGATCTTTATACTAACAATATTCTGCAGTAATACCATTCAAGTGTGAGTCCCAAGGTGCCAATTCACCACCAACTCAACCTATTTGACGGTGGATTTCTATTCGTCTAACTTTAGAGAGTCTGACAAATGTAGAGATAAGTATATGCTAAACTAGTACATCATAAGGACTGATATGCCGTAACCATTATCCTCTAAAAGAATTTTCTTTAAATTTAACAAGAAATATACTCTTAAGTATACACAAGCAATATCTTTTATCAGAATTAATAATAAATGAGGAACCTAAATATTTTAAACCAGTCAATGAATATTCTTAGATGTGGTGGCTTAGCTTAAATAACAGAGAAAGCTCACTATAGTTTTAAATAATAGCAATACAATTTTAATAAGGTTGCATTTTTTTATTAAGTACATTTAAACACTCCTTCTGATCTCTCATATTATACTCAGCAGTTAAGCAGCTTTATTTGTGGAGCTTTTGTAACCACCTCATTTAACATTAGGTATATCTTTTAGTTTAATTAAAGCATTCCTCTCCTTCCTTAATAGTCAATTGTTTTCAGTTCACCCATTATGTATAATTGTTTTCTTTGATCCATTCAAAACCTGGCTATTTTTCATGGCTAATTAAATAAACACTTGACCACCGCATTTAATGCTTAACTCAGTTTTATTTCTAATCCTGCATACCTGGGCTTCTGCACATAATATGCCCTGAAAAGATTGCGCACATTGTATTAAATTGCATCCGGCCTACATCTAGTCCCTGGAAGTAGAGGCAAAGTGTATATTTTCAGGAATTCCAGCAGAGGGCAGTCAAGCAAGAATAATCAGTTTTGCAAGAGGAGAAATTGATGATGATGTTTCCTGATATTTTTTCAAATCAAATTAACATCAGGGTATGTGTGTGTGAGTGTATATGTGTGTTAGGGGTTGGGGTGGGTGGAAAAAATGTATCCTTCACGAGCCAACTCATTTCTCACTTAACCTCTTTCTCAGCTGAATAAGAGCCACTGTGTGCACAAGATAAGATACAAGATATTTTCAAAACACTCCTAGTATTAAAACCAAAGCCATAAATTCTGTTACAACAACTGACATTTTTATCACTCTACTTTGGCGTCTTTTACATTTTATGGATTTTAAGAATAAGTTCACATCACTGAAGAAAGTAATCAAACTTTTGAAGAATATGATTCCTCGCCAAGATATGACTGAAATAAACACAGTTCAATTAAAAAAAAAAAAAAAAGAAAAAAAAGGAAGCTGGATTC
>NW_011495035.1:1437319-1438473 GCF_000754665.1 Bison bison bison | reverse complement strand
ATTTCTCATCTACAAAATGCTCAGTTAAAACATGATTAACAACTCCTATCTGCCATCCCTGGTAGGTATGTTCTCAACTCCTTACCATCTATTCATTTGCAAAGAGGTCTTCCACTACCAAAGAGAAACACTGCCCCAGGAATCACTTGGCTAAAGATATGGAAGTTCAGTTCCTTTTACTCTGGTTATTGCTGGTAATTGTTTAATAACCACTTCTCAAGAAGGAAAACACCCTGATTTGTTGCTTTTGCCAATTTCCACAGTGTAAATATTCCCAGCTGGTTGATTCTGAACTGCCTACACGAAGTTGCTAAACATGGGATTGGGAAGAGATGCAGGGTAGCATACCGCAAGATTGTATTTCCAACCTGGAGTTACAGTAGATATAAATAACTTCAAGAGTTTTGAGTATTTATTAACTTTATAATTTAAAGTTTATATAATTTAATTTTTCATAATGGCTATATTTAAGAATTGACTCACAAAATTACTAAAGGTTTAAAAGTCAGCTCTTGAGAGCTGGTATGAACTGTCTCTAGCACACCATAAATATACTAGACCTTCTGGTTTTTAGGCCTTAGATAAGCAAGAAAAGGAAACAGAAGGCAGTCAAGAAGGAGAATCACTTTGGTGTATAGAGCAGACAGCAAGGAGATCAAACCAGTCAATCCTAAAGGAAATCAACCCTGAATATTCATTGGAAGGACTGATGCTGAAGCTGAAGCTCCAATCCTTTGGCCATCTGATGCAAAGAGCCCGACTCACTGGAAAAGATCCTGATGCTGGAAAGACTGAGGGCAGGAGGAGAAGGGGGCAATAGAGGATGAGATGGTTGGATGGCATCATAGACTCAATGGACATGAGTTTGAGCAAACTTTGGGAGATAGTGAAGGGCAGGGATGCCTGGTGTGTTGCAGTCCATGGGGTTGCAAAGAGTGAGCCATGACTGAGTGACTGAACAATAACAAAAGACATTAACACAACATTGTAAATCAACTATACTTCAATAAAGTAAATTTTTTAAAAAGTCATTGTCTGTATAAATTTGGGGGAATGACTTAATCTCTGCTAATCCTGAGTTTCCAAGTCAGTTATTTTGACGATTAAAAGCATTTATTACAGAAATTTCCTGGAATGAAGTAAGTACTCAAAAA
>NW_011495035.1:1429490-1437152 GCF_000754665.1 Bison bison bison | reverse complement strand
CTCTGTGCGACCCCATAGACGGCAACCCACCAGGCTCCGCCGTCCCTGGGATTCTCCAGGCAAGAACACTGGAGTGGGTTGCCATTTCTCAGTCCATAGCAAATTAGATGCATTAAATTAGTAAAAGACAGACACCACCCAGGATTACTACTCTTAAGGCAGGAAGAAGTATTAATATCAGTTAATTCCTGATTGCTCACAAGAAAATAACCCATAAGAACCAAATCATGGACAAGGTTTTTAAAAGTAAAAGTAGTGAGGGGCTGAGGAACATCAGATCCAGGAGCTGAGACTTCTCAGTAGATACAGAGAATGTCAACAGACAACAACTAGAAACAAGACTCAGTGTTATCAAGGAAAGTTTAAGATATGTTTGCTTATCTGCTTATTTAACAGGTTAGCATATCGTACATTTAAGAAATCTTATCAACCTGTTAAAAATTTATTAAAGTTGGTTAATGTTGACACAATTCGATGATTTTGTTTTGGAGACATAGAAAAAAATTGAATAAATATATGCCAAAGCCTTAATTTTTTTTTTTAAATTTAAGATTACAAGTGCTGTTAAGGTCCTTCTGTGTGATAATATTCAAGTTTCTAAGAACACGTGCTATTTTGTAATCCATAAAAAACAACGTGCATTGTAAAAAAAAAGATTAAGGGAAAATTTTCATTTCTTCAGAAACTTTGTTTAAAATTACGTCTGCTTCTATCAATGTCATTGATTGAGTCATTATTGTTAGATCTTCAATCAAGTGTTAGCAATTCAGATTCACACAAAGAACACATCATTTCAGATCTATTACCATCGATTAACACTGCCTTAAACTTCTCTGCAATGAGTATGACAAATTTATATCGTTTTTTGTCATTGTTTGCTGAGTACTTTTCTGTTGACTTTTTCTAAGAACATGTGAAAAATTGTAAATCAAATGTAATAAGAAAACTAGGGTTCCAGAACTCAAAAGATTGTTGAAGGAACAAATGAAATCATGGTTGTGAATGTGATTCCTATAAACACTATAAGAAAAACAATGACAGTCTATGTCAGTATTATCATCTATTTGCCTCAGCTCTAAAACTCTCCAAGTTTAGTTTTAGAGTTTGGGAATGTGTTCCAAACATAAGATATTATCAGATAAAGCTCTTTAGATAGATCAATGATGTCCTAATAGTATTTTCTCTTGCTTTAGTAATACCAAGGAAAGTCCAAATCATAAAATTGAGTTAAAAGTAAAAAGCAAATACTATAAAACTTAGATAGATACAATGTGAAGAAACTCAAGTTTTCTAACTATGGTTTCTTCACTTTATCTAGCTACATATCCATCTATCCATCATGTCTCTTTGTCTATTTATTATCTATCCACCCAGGCATCAATCCATGAATCTATTCACCCATCTATCTATTCCTTTATATCATGGACTCATCAGGAAAGCTTTGGGAAATTCTGCCTCTCCCTGGAACAATAAACATTTATACAAAATCATGTGCAACAAGTCAAATGCTTCACAAACCATCTCAGTATATGAAAAATTTCTTCATTGTATCATGCAATTTTTTCCATTTTTTATACATTATCTCCTATTTGGGTATTTTAAGTATTAATAAAATGATAGTGATTCTACTGTTTCAAATGAAAGATTTAAAGATATTCTATTACTGGTTTGCTGGAATTTCACAACAGTATATGAAATTTACCACTCCCTGCCCCACTCCCACCCTCTGGGCTTTCCAGGAGGTGCATTTGCTAAAGAATTCACCTGCCAATGCAGGAGATATAAGAGATGCAGGTTTGATCCCTGGGTGGGAAAGATCCCCTGTAGGAGGAAATGGCAACGCACTCCAGTACACTTGCCTTGAAAATTCCATGGACAGAGGAGCTTGGTGGCCAAAAGTCTATGGAATCACAGAGTCAGGCATGACTGAGTGCACATACACACACACACACACACACACACACACACACACACCGCACCACCACCACCACAATTCTGTATACTGAGCACTCGGTGGGCCCTTCTAATTTGTCAGTTGTGGGAAATTATGTTGTATTATTTATTTAATCATTTTTTGGCCTTTATTTCTCTCTCTCCTCTCTTTTAAAATATTAAAATATTTTTCTCTTATATTCCATTTTCTTCCTTCTTTTGTTCTACTTTCTGGAAAATATCCATGACTATATCCTTCAATATTAAAACTGATTTCTTTACAAGAATTTTTGTTTTATTTTCAAGAACCCTCTTTTCCTCCCTGGTTATTTATTTCAAAACACAGCATGCTGTTTTATGGAAGAGATGTCATGTATATCTTTGAGGCTTACAAACAGTTTTCTTTTTCAGCACTTTTTTCATCTTCCTACTCTATCTGTAAGAGCTCCTGTTGGCTTGTTCCACTTATTCATTTCAATATCTTTCTTCCTTGTTGGAGGCTTTCCCTAAGAGCTGGTAAACCTTAGTCCACTAACATTTAAGAACTTGTTAGAAACTGAGTAATGCTTATTGACAGCCTGAAATGGAATGCCATATTCCATACTGTCCCTCAACCTCTCTAATCTCTAAATAGCCAGTCTTTCCTTTTTGTCTACTTTTCTTCATAGGCTTTTGAAAATGTATAATGTCCAGTTTAGGGGGTGAGGGGAGGTTCATTGAATTTAGCAGAAGGAAGAGAGAAAGAACATTTACTCCATTTTCCTAGAAATTGAAGAAATATTCAACCACAATCACAGACAACTAGCCAATCTGATCACATGCAACACAGCTTGTCTAACTCAATGAAACTAGGCCATGCCGAGTGGGGCCACCCAAGACAGGTGGGTCATGGTGGAGAGTTCTGACAAAATGTGGTCCACTGGAGAAGGGAATGGCAAACCACTTCAGTATTTTTGCCTTGAGAACCCCATGAACAGTATGAAAAGGCAAAAAGATAGGACACTGAAAGATGAACTCCCTAGGTTGGTAAGTGTCCAATATGCTCCTGGAGATCAGTGGAGAAATAACTCCAGAAAGAGAGAAGGGATGGAGCCAAAACAAAAACAGCATCCAATTATGGATGTGACTGGTGATAGAAGCAAGGTCTGATGCTGTAAAGAGCAATATTGCATAGAAACCTGGAATGTTAGGTTCATGAATCAAGGCAAATTGGAAGTGGTCAAACAGGAGACGGCAAGAGTGAACGTTGACATTCTAGGAATCAGCAAACTAAAATGGACTGGAATGGGTGAATTTAACAGATGACCATTATAACTACTACTGTGAGCAGGAATCCCTTAGAAGAAATGGAGTAGCCATCATAGTAAACAAGAGTCCAAAATACAGTACTTGGATGCAATCTCAAAAGTGACAGAATGATATCTGTTTGTTTCAAAGGCAAACCATTCAATATCACTGTAATCCAAGTCTATGCCCTGAGAGTAACACTGAAGAAGCTGAAGTTGAATGGTTCTATGAAGACCTAAAAATTTTTTTAGAACTAACACCCAAACAAGATGTCCTTTTCATTATAGGGAACTGGAATGCAAAAGTAGGAAGTCAAGAAACACCTGGAGTAACAGGCAAATTTGGCCTTGAGTATAGAATGAAGCAGGAAAAAGGATAATAGAGTTTTGCCAATAGAATGCACTGGTCATAGAAAACACCCTCTTCCAACAACACAAAAGAAGACTCCCCACATGCATATCACCAGATGGCCAACTCCAAAATCAGACTGATTATATTCTTTGCAGCCAAATATGGAGAAGCTCTATACAGTCAGCAAAAACAAGACCAGGAGCTGACTATGGCCCAGATTATAAACTTCTTATTGTCAAATTCAGACTTAAATTGAAGAAAGTAGGGAAAACCACTAGACCATTCAGGTATGACCTAAATCAAATCCCTTATGATTATACAGTGGAAGTGAGAAATAGATTTAAGGGATTAGATCTGATAGACAGAGTGCCTGATGAACTATGGACAGAGGTTCATGACATTGTACAGAAGTGAGGGATCAAGACCATCCCCAAGAAAAAGAAATGGAAAAAAGCAAAATGGCTGTCTGAGGAGGCCTTACAAATAGCTTTGAAAAGAAAAGAATCAAAAAGCAAAGGAGAAAAGGAAAGATATAAGCATCTGAATGCAGAGTTCCAAAGAATAGCAAGGAGAGATAAAAAAGCCTTCCTCGGTGATCAATACAAAGAAACAGAGGAAAACAATAGAATGGTAAAGACTAGAGATCTCTTCAAGAAAATTTAGAGATACAAAGGGAACATTTCATGCAAAGATGGGCTCAATAAAGGACAGAAATGGTATGGACCTAACAGAAGCAGAAGACATTAAGAAGAGGTGGCAAGAACACACAGAACTGTATAAAAAAGATGTTCATGACCCAGATAATCATGATGGTGTGATCACTCACCTAGAGCTAGACATCCTGGAATGTGAAGTCAAGTGGGCCTTAGGAAGCATCACTACAAACAAAGCTAGTGGAGGTGATAGAATTCCAGTGGAGCTATTTCAAATCCTAAAAGATGATGCTGTGAAAGTGCTGCACTCAATATGCCAGCAAATTTGGAAAACTCAGCAGTGGCCACAAACAGCATTCCAATCCCACCCAAAGAAAGGCAATGCCAAAGAATGTTCAAATTACTGCACAATTGTACTCATCTCACACGCTAATAAAGTAATGCTCAAAATTCTCCAAGCCCGGCTTCAGCAATACATGAATACATGAACTTCCAGATGGTCAACCTGGTTTTAGAAAAGGCAGAGGAACCAGAGATCAAATTGCCAACATCTGCTGCCAACATCGAAAAAGCAAGAGAGTTCCAGAAAAACATCTATATCTGCTTTTTTGACTATGCCAAAGCCTTTGACTGTGTGGATCACAATAAACTGTGGAAAATTCTGAAAGACATGGGAATACCAGACCACTTGACCTGCCTCTTGAGAAACCTGTATGCAGGTCAGGAAGCAACAGTTAGAACTGGACATGGAACAACAGACTGGTTCCAAACAGGAAAAGGAGAATGTCAAGCCTGTATATTGTCACCCTGCTTATTTAACTTCTATGCAGAGTACATCATGAGAAATGCTGGGCTGGATGAAATGCAAGCTGGAATCAAGATTGCCAGAAGAAATATCAATAACTTCAGATATGCAGATGATACCAACCTTATGGCAGAAAGTGAAGTAGAACTAAAGAGCCTCTTGATGAAAGTGAAAGAGGAGAGTGAAAAAGTTGGCTTAAAGTTCAACATTCAGAAAACGAAGATCATGGCATCTGGTCTCATCACTTCATGGCAAATAGATGGGGAAACAGTGGAAACAGTGGCTGACTTTATTTTGGGGGGCTCCAAAATCACTGCAGATGGTGACTGCAGCCATGAAATTAAAAGATGCTTGCTCCTTGGAAGAGAATTTATGACCAACCTAGGTAGCATATTAAAAAGCAGAGACATTACTTTGCCAAGAAAGGTGCATCTAGTCAAGGCTATGGTTTTTCCAGTAGTCATGTATGGATGTGAGAGTTGGATTGTAAAGAAAGCTGAGCGCCGAAGAATAGATGCTTCTGAACTGTGGTGTTGGAGAAGACTCTTGAGAGTCCCTTGGACTGCAAGGAGATCCAACCAGTCCATCCTAAAGGAAATCAGTCCTGGGTGTTCATTGGAAGGACTGATACTGAAGCTGAAGTTCCAGTACTTTGGCTACCTGATGCGAAGAGCTGACTCATTTGAAAAGACCCTGATGCTTTGAAAGATTGAATGCTGGAGGAGAAGGGGACAACAGAGATGTAATTGTTGGATGGCATCACTGACTCTTTGGACGTGAGTTTGGGTAAACTCCAGGAGTTGGTGATGGATAGGGAGGCCTGGCGTGCTGCAATTCATGGGATCGCAGAGTCGGACAAGACTGAGGGACTGAATAACTGAATTGAAGTTCCTTTTATTTAGAACATTTTTAAAATATATTTTCATTCCCTGCCTCAAATCCCATATTCTCCATCTTTCTCCTATAGAACCTTGCTTGTAACAAGTCTTTTACAAGAGGTAAGCATTTCTTCCCCACTGATTTATATATCATTAAAGAAGACAAGCTCTATCCAGCAACTTGTTGGTAAAATTTATAAGTTCTCCTTTATTCTCCAGGTGTTAATTTACTTATTCTTAGACTTCTTCTCTTCGTTTCTGAGTTACAGGAACAGATGATATGAACCACACCTGGCCAATTTTCACTTTTATATAGGATTTTTTTTTAATCCATTAAATTCAAATCTGCCCTCAGGGTATTATTGTATAATCGTATATTAGTTACAATATCTGAAATAGGATATAGTTCAGATAATACACTATGAGTTCTGTGATGTCTCTACTCAAGTCTTCTTGTTGACCCTTCAATATACCAAACTCACTCCAATTTTAGAGGCTGAAACTTACATCCAAAATGCCGTTCACTTATACCTTTGGAAGACTGATACCTTCTTACCCCTGTTCAGGTCTCAAACCAAGGCCACTTCCTTAGAAATGCTGCTCCTGACTTCCCAACATAAATTAGTCCATCCATTGCATAGTATTTCTGATTTAATTATCCCACATTATTTTCTTCATGTCTCAATATCTAAAATTATCTTGTTAATGAATTTATATATTTTACATTTGTTTTCTATCCTCTCTCTAGAGCATATGCTGCTGCTGCTGCTGCTAAGTCACCTCACTCGTGTCTGACTCTGTGCAACCCCATAGACAGCAGCCCACCAGGCTCCCCCGTCCCTGGGGTTCTCCAACATATATTTAATAATAAATAAACTTTTAATTTTAATGAATGAATAAATAGCTAGTACGACACAGATAAAGCAGTTCTATATATAATTATCTATATATAATTATAATTATTTTAGAATTTGAATAAAAAATACCATACATGGAATCGTCTTTCATATACAATCCTTAGCTTATCATATAATAGATGCATGATATTTCCAATATCATACTCTACCTAAATATACATTAAGAAAAAACTCAGATCATATAAACCATTACTACTGTTTAATAAAAATGAAAGAGTAGAATCCCTATAAAATGTTTACAGCAAATTTTGAGATAAAACATCTACATATTTTGTTCAAGAGAAGGGTCAAAAAAATAATTATTTTGGCCCATTTTTTGATTGGGTCATTTATTTTTCTGGAGTTGAGCTGTAGGAGTTGCTTGTATATTTTTGAGATTAGTTGTTTGTCCGTTGCTTCATTTGCTATTATTTTCTCCCATTCTGAAGGCTGCCTTTTCACCTTGCTAATAGTTTCCTTTGTTGTGCAGAAGCTTTTAAGTTTAATTAGGTCCCATTTGTTTATTTTTGCTTTTATTTCCAATATTCTGGGAGGTGGGTCATAGAGGATCCTGCTTTGATGTATGTCGGAGAGTGTTTTGCCTATGTTCTCCTCTAGGAGTTTTATAGTTTCTGGTCTTACATTGAGATCTTTAATCCATTTTGAGTTTATTTTTGTGTATGGTGTTAGAAAGTGTTCTAGTTTCATTCTTTTACAAGTGGTTGACCAGTTTTCCCAGCACCACTTGTTAAAGAGATTGTCTTTAATCCATTGTATATTCTTGCCTCCTTCGTCAAAGATAAGGTGTCCATATGTGCGTGGATTTATCTCTGGGCTTTCTATTTTGTTCCATTGATCAA
>NW_011495035.1:1428722-1429255 GCF_000754665.1 Bison bison bison | reverse complement strand
ATTCGAGGTTTTTTGTATTTCCATACAAATTGTGAAATTATTTGTTCTAGCTCTGTGAAGAATACCGTTGGTAGCTTGATAGGGATTGCATTGAATCTATAAATTGCTTTGGGTAGTATACTCATTTTCACTATATTGATTCTTCCAATCCATGAACATGGTATATTTCTCCATCTATTAGTGTCCTCTTTGATTTCTTTCACCAGTGTTTTATAGCTTTCTGTATATAGGTCTTTAGTTTCTTTAGGTAGATATATTCCTAAGTATTTTATTCTTTCCGTTGCAATGGTGAATGGAATTGTTTCCTTAATTTCTCTTTCTGTTTTCTCATTATTAGTGTATAGGAACTAAATAGACATTTCTCCAAAGAAGACATACAGATGGCTAACAAACACATGAAAAGATGCTCAACATCACTCATTATCAGAGAAATGCAAATCAAAACCACTATGAGGTACCATTTCACGCCAGTCAGAATGGCTGCGATCCAAAAGTCTACAAGCAATAAATGCTGGAGAGGGTGTGGAGAAAAG
>NW_011495035.1:1423603-1428622 GCF_000754665.1 Bison bison bison | reverse complement strand
CAATCCCACTGCTGGGCATACACACTGAGGAAACCAGAAGGGAAAGAGACACGTGTACCCCAATGTTCATCGCAGCACTGTTTATAATAGCCAGGACATGGAAGCAACCTAGATGCCCATCAGCAGATGAATGGATAAGAAAGCTGTGGTACATATACACAATGGAGTATTACTCAGCCATTAAAAAGAATACATTTGAATCAGTTCTAATGAGGTGGATGAACCTGGAGCCTATTATACAGAGTGAAGTAAGCCAGAAAGAAAAACACCAATACAGTATACTAACGCATATATATGGAATTTAGAAAGATGGTAACAATAACCCTGTATACAAGACAGCAAAAGAGACACTGATGTATAGAACAGTCTTTTGGACTCTGTAGGAGAGGGAGAGGGTGAGATGATTTGGGAGAATGGCATTGAAATATGTATATCATATATAAAACGAGTCGCCAGTCCAGGTTTGATGCACGATACTAGATGCTTGGGGCTGGTGCACTGGGACGACCCAGAGGGATGGTATGGGGAGGGAGGAGGGAGGAGGGTTCAGGATGCGGAACACGTGTATGCCTGTGATGGATTCATTTCTATATATGGCAGAACCAATCAATATTGTAAAGTTTAAAAATAAAATAAAATTTTTAAAAAAGGATATTTAAACAGAGAATTGGTAAATGGATATTTGAAGGTGATGGAACAACAACAAAAAAAAGAATATATGCCACTGTATATACAGACAGTATTTAAATTTGAAAACATGCTGTACTTTATTTAAGGTACTGTATGTAAAACTCTTTATTAAAACTATTGCACATAAGCTTTAAAATCTGGGATTTAAAAAAAAAAAAGGAAGTCCACTCCAGCAAGCAAATTCACTGACAAAACCAAAGCTCCTCAGAAGTCAATGACTTGTGTGGGATGGGCAAGTGAGCTCTCTCTCCTGTAACAGAGGCTAAAAAGAAGGTTTGGGGGAAAGACTGACTGCTCCACTCACTGTCTCCACGTAGCTCAGACACTGAGAGCTAACCTTGAAAATGACTCAGATTGATCATCTCCTCAAAACCCTCTCCTGACTCCTATTTTCTGCCAGAGAAAGAACCGAGTTCTTAGAACAACAGTCTGCCAATCAGTGGCCCTGTTACATCAGATCGGTGGCCCTGTTACATCTCTCCTCTGACCTCGTTATCCTCCTACTCTCTGCTTCAGGCATGTGGGTTCATGCTATTCCACAATGCCCCTGACATGTCCTTAACTTTAACCATTTCCTCTGCCATGACTCTTCCCCCAGACACCTGTGTGGCCAAATTTCACACTTCTTTCAGTCTTTCTGTGCAGTGTTATTTTATCAATTTTAAAATTGAGAAAATTTATCAATGTTATCTATTCTGACATTCTGCCTAAAATTTCAACCTCCTTTACCTATTCCCAGCACACTAAGTCCCCTTCAGTCTGTTCTCATTATTTTTACCATTTACCTTAGAACTTATCACTCTCTAACATTTTTCTCATATGTTCTCCACACATTAGGATATAAACTCTAGAAGGGTAGGTGTTCCTAATCTCTTCTTCATTATGGTCTGCAATCAAGTACTTAGAACATGCTTGGAATGATAATCACTCAATAAACATTTGTTGGATGAATAAATGCACAACTATATTCTAGTATGTGCACTCCTGTTTGCAACTAGGAGTTGAAAAGGCCAGATGCTAAAGAGAAGCATCACCTACATTTACAAAAAGAGAGTTAGACAAATGTTGGCAATAACTATAAATAGAGCATAGCCTTTAAAAATTTTGAACCACTATATTGTACACCTGTAACTTACATTAATATTGTATACCAACCATGCTTCAATAGAAAAAAAAAAAGGTAGAAAAAAAGAAGAAAGACAGAGATGCAAGGCAGAGGAAGAGAGCTTGCAATATCCTTCAGTGTCCAAGGTCAAGGCTCTACAGCCATCCCGAGGGCCTCCTCCACCCTTCCTCTTATTATGTTACACACTCCTATAAAATGACCTTTCTCGTTATACAGTTAGGTCCCCCAAATCACTAGAGCTTGAACTCAGAATGTAATTAACACATTTAAGAAGGCCAAAGCCAAGTTCATTAATTTCTGTCTTTTAACCACCCTCCCTTGATCTGCCACAATGCCTGGTACATAGTGCACATAATTATGTTCAATAAATAAATGCAAACTTGTTTACATGAAATGTAACTTGTTAATTAGCTCCACAATAAGGAATACTTGTATTGCCACTACTTAAAGTCAGAAGTTCAGACTGATGATATATTTACTTGCCTGTGTTATCTTAGTCTGGTTTACTATTAAGTTAATTTCTGTACGTAGCAGGTCAGTATTTGTAGATCTTATTTTAGCATAGGGCAATCCACCTAATGGCTCAATTCACGTGTTAGGTGGTAATCTCCATTTCTCTTCTGCAAAGATCCGTAATCAATGTATCATCAGTGTGTAATCAGCATATGTCTTTGCAAAATGGTTATGCATGAATTTCACTGCAAGACCTATTTGGCATTCCTGAAAGAAATCAACAGCTCAAAGCTTACGTGTAAAACACCATAGCTTATTACTTTGCCCTTGAAAAAGAGATGTTCTATGACTGGATTACAAGTACAAAAAGTACTAACAGTACATTTACAATGTCCGATTGTGTTCCTGCAAAGAAGGAATGTTATACATGTTTTATAAGACTTTTTAGAATTAAATATTATATTACAAAAAAGGGGGGAAAAGTCCATCAAAGTGAGGACTTGGAACATTCAATTAACTTTGAGAAAGTTATGACATCGTCCCTAAATTTTCATTTCCTTCTGAGAAACTTCTGTTTGAGAAAATTTTTCCCTTAAATAAATATGTAAGACAATTTCCCCTCTTTTTTCCAATGTACATAGGACAGAGGAAAGTTTAAATGTATTTGTGCTGATAGTTTTTGAACAAAAAGGACTTCACAGGAAACCTAACAGAGTTGAAAAAGAATTGTTTGTTTCTTTCTGTTATATTCTAGGACTTCTTGACATTATACTGTTAAAAAGTCATGAAGAGAAGAAATAAAACTGATTTTATTCACAGGTGACAGGACTCTCTAGAAAATCCAAAATTCTACCAAAAAGCTCCTGGAATGAATGATATAAATTACAGCAAGTTTGTAGAATATGTGATTAATACTCAAAAATTAATTGCTTTCTTAGATAAAAGTAATGGTTATCGAACAATGAGAATAAGAATTTATAACAACATAATTTAGATTTATAATAGATGTATATAATCATACCAGAAAGTAAAATAATGAAGTATCAATCTAAAATATGTATAAGTCTTCTGTATATGGAAAATTACAACATAATGAAAGATGAAACCAAATGGGAAGAACAGTGGTAAAAGAACAGACTGTGTATGATTTCAATACTTCAGACCATTAAATTTTTCTACCTTGTTTTTCGTCCCTAGATATGTTCTAGTGTCTCCTGGCTTGTAGTCTATGGGAACTTGAATAGAATTTGTATCTTGCTATTGTGTGAAAATTTTATGTCTTAATTATGTTGAATTGGTTCAGTGCTTTTCAGGTCTACCATATCCTTTTGATTTTCTGTTTACTCATTCTATTAATTTCTGAGAGTTTGAAATTGAAACTCCAACTAAAAATCTTAATTTATCTACTTAAAAAATAAGTGTAAAATACAGTGGAACTATCTGTAACTGTGTTCTGTATTTTCCAAGTCTCCTGTAAATATGTTATCACACTTTCATAATTTAAAAAATAATTAAAAGCATTTTTTAAAAAACCTTATAAAAAAAGAAAAGAACATAAATGAAAAGAAGTTCCAGGTTCATGAACTAGAAGACTCAATGTCAGTTCTTCCCAACTTGATCTATAAGTTCAACATACTTTCACCCAAAATAAGAGCAAGACACTTTCTAGAAATCTGCACTAACTCTAAATGTTATATGGAAAAGCAAAAGTTTTTGAGTAGTCAATACAGCATCAAAGGAGGAGAAGAACAATGTTGATTTCTAGACTTACTATAAAACTACAATAATCAGCATATGCTGCTGCTGCTGCTAAGTCACTTCAGTTGCGTTCGACTCTGTGTGACTCCATAGAAGGCAGCCCACCAGGCTCCTCCGCCATGGGATTTTCCAAGCAAGAACACTGGAGTGGGGTGCCATTGCCTTCTCCGAGAATCAGCATATGATGGGATGACAAAAGAACAGATACATAAGTCAACAGAGTAGAATTGAGAGCACAGAAACAAACTCACATAAACAAAATCAATTGATATCTGACAAAAGAGCTAAGGAAATCAATGGAGAAAGACAGACTCATCAGCAAACAGTGTTGTAAAACTATACAACCACATGTAAATTAATAAGCTTAGATGCAAATCTTCATTAACATTCTCAAGCTGTATCATGTGCCTCAATGGAAAATGGAAAAATAAAACTTTTATAAGAGAACATAGGAGAAAATCAATGTAACTTTAGAGTTGATGATGTTATTTTTTTTTTAAATATACAACACCAAAAGCAAAAAGACCTATTTAAAACTGAGCAAAAGCTGTGGAAAGTTACCTTACCACAGAAGATATACACATGGAAAATAAGCATATGAAAATATACACGTCATTTTTCATTATTGAGATAAAAATTAAAACAATAATAAGAAACTGCCCGCATTAGTATGGCTAAAATTAAAAAAAAAAAAACTTACAATATCAATTGTTGGTAAGGATGCAGAGCAACAGGAACTCTACTTCATCACTGGTGAGGCGCAAAATGATACAACCACTCGTGGGGACAGTTTGGTTCTTTATAACAAAGCTAAACAAAGTCTTACCATAGTATGCAGTAATTGTGTTCCTTGGTATTTATCCAACTCATTTCAAAACTTATATCCACATAAAAACTAGTATGAGAAAATTTTAAAATATTTATGGACACATTCTTCAAAATCAGCAAAACCAAAATTCAACAGATGAATGGATAATCAATGTTATACATTT
>NW_011495035.1:1416998-1423503 GCF_000754665.1 Bison bison bison | reverse complement strand
ATAAAAGAATACTAACTGTGTGATAAAAAAATGATCTATCAAGTCATGCAAATATATAGACTACTATAAAATGCCATTGATAAGTGAAAGAAGCTGGTCTGAAAGGACTACAGAGCATGATTCCAATCATATCACTTTCTGGAATAGGTAAACAATAGAGATGGTCAACTGATCAGTGATTGCCCAAAGTTCTGGAGAGGATGGGCGTAGGGGTTCAACAGATAAAGCAAAAGGGACTTTATTTAGTACCATGAAACTTCTATATGATACTGTAATGGTAGATACAGGACATGATGTATTTGTCAAAATCCATAGAACTTTATAGCAAAAACAAAGAATGAGCGTTAACATGTGAAATTAAAAAAATAATAATTTAGGAGGATGGAAAACCAAAGGATGAAATGCATAATGTGACAAAATGTATCTGAATGTATTATAATCACACAAAACAACTTCACCAACAGGGGTCAGGTAAACAGGTAATGCTCTTAGTAACGTTTTAAAGTACTGAATTCTGTAAGACTAAAGGTAAAAGGAACTGTACATAAGCACTGAACTACACTTGATAAAGGTTGTTTCCTACAGGAACATAGGCTATCTCTTCTGAACTCACTCTACGTGTATGCTAGAATTGAACAATTAAGTAAGTGGACAACAAATTCTGGCAACCAGATTTCTTACCGTTGGAGTAAATTATAGCTATATAATTTAATATATATTCCAATTATCATTGGAAATTATAGCTAAACATGGAAAGAAAGTTAGTATGATCCATGTAGTATGAAGTTGGAGATACTCATTTGAACTCATGTTTAATTTAACATAGATAACATTATTGCATTCAAGGATACTTAAAGGTATAAATATATACAAGAGTAAGGGCACACATATTTCTTTGTTATCTAAGCTGAGATTGTCCAGAATCAAAGATTCCTCCAGTAAAATAACGAAAAGCAGACTAAGTATCCAGATCTTGGTTTCTGATACCATGTTCTAGTAAAAGGAACCAGAAATCCCTGGAGAAATGGCTAATATTATGGCTGAGGCAGAAAATACAGTAGATGAGCTGGATGCATCTTAAACCACCAGAAAGTAAGGAAGTGCTCAAAAACACCCATAATGATGAAGATGTGTCCAAGGAACACAGGAGCCAGCTGAAAAAGCTCCCAATGGCCAAAGGTGGGACAATCTGAGTAACAAAGTATTATTGGCTTACATGCTAAAGTATAAAATAAATATCCATGCACCCAAATAAATAAATGACTAGATAGATGGTGAAGAAGACACAAGTCTGATATGCACAAGAATTTTAAATAACTGATATAGATATTCTATCTTCCAAGAGGTGGAGCATAATTTCCTACCTTTTAAGTGTGGATTGGGCATTGTGACTTCCATTCAAAGAGTACAGTAAGGAAAGGGGGAAGAGAAAGAATAACTTTATAGTGTAAACTAGACAAAAACTACCTCATCCAGGTAATGCAAGTTAACCTCAATAGTGATAAGCCATATTGGAAGTATATACCTTGATATGATATGATGAGCATCAGACTTTAGCCTTCCTCCCAAAGACCTATAAGGTCAACCTGTTCATAAGAAAAATGTAAGAGAAATCTCAGTGGAGGGGCATTCTACAAAATACCTAACCACTGCTTCATAAATTTGTCAAGGTCCACAGCCAAGAGGAACCTAAGGAGACATGACAACTAAATATTATGTGGTGTCCTGGATGGAAATGTAGACCATATAAAGGACACTGGGTAAAAACGAAAAAGCCTAAATAAGGTAAGAACTTCAGCTATAATAATGTACCAATATTTGTACCAATCATTGGAAAAGACCCTGATGCTGGGAGGGATTGGGGGCAGGAGGAGAAGGGGATGACAGAGGTTGAGATGGCTGGATGGCATCACCAACTCGATGCACATGAGTTTGAGTGCACTCCAGGAGTTGGTGATGGACAGGGAGGCCTGGGGTGCTGTGATTCATGGGATCGCAAAGAGTCGGACACGACTGAGCAACTGAACTGAACTGAACTGAAGATGTTAAGAGTAAGGGACACTAAGTGGGGGATATAAGGGAACTCCCCACTATCTTCTCAATTTTTCTGTAAAAGCAACACTATCCTAGAATAAAACGCTTACTTTTTTTTACAAAGCAATGGGGATTTGGCTCCAAGTACAAAATCGTCTTTGTAAAAGAATAATATCTCTAGTTCTCTCTTGCTAGGCACCTGTAACTCTTCAGAGAATTTTATACTCACCACGAACTTTCAGTACCTACTACTCCTGTTTCCCATGTGCTGAGTGGCTCAAACTAAGAAGTCAGCCACCTCTTCACTTGTAACTGCCACAGTACACAAACAATGGGGAAAAAAAATACAGAGAAAAGTATGAAGAGAGACAATGAAGAAAAGAAACACAAGTGTGTTTATGTTAGAAGCACCAGGGTCACCAGCAGGGAACTCCTCCAATGCTGACCTCAGCCATAGGCCATTTTCCTCTGCTTGAAGAGAATGTTTCTGGAAAGAAAGGGTGTACATTTCACAAATTCCCTCTTACACTCTTAAGCAGAGTTTATAAAAGATGACAGGACACTTTGGATTTCCTTCAAAAATGTAGCTTACATTCATCCATTAATCAATCAATTTAGCAAAAGGAAAGTGGCATTTGGCTCTTCGGAAGTTAATCAGACACTCAGATGAAAACTTTGGAAAGAGGATGGTGTAAAGCCAACTATGCTGGTGCACGCCGTCGATGCATCTCAATTTAAAATCATCATCAATTATTCACAAAACCTACGCCAGCTAAGCAGTTATGCTAAGATACAGATTCTTTAGAAATTTTCCACTTATTAACAAGCAGTGTCAAATATGACAGCAGGTGTTTACTGCAGCTACTGAAGAGTCTGAAGTGAGTCACCTAAAGTTTCTTATTATAGACACCATGTGATCTTCTTCCCAGTTTTTTTGTGCTTTCTGTCATCACTCTTTCTGTCTCAAACAAACTGACCCCCAAACACTCAACTGTAATAGTATTTTATAACTTGTAATGGTACATACAGAATAAAGCACTTCCATTAAAGGCTGTAATTCCAAATGCACTTTTCTACTTCTGCTTTTAAAATGGTTGCTTCCTTGTAATAATCCAACAAGAAGCCTGTTTTGGGGATTTAAAACAAGGGCAGTTTTATAGCAAGGCTCTAATAACCATGCAGGCAAATGTTGGCTTCAAATATGCTACATTCACTGATTTACAGGGATATATATTAACAGACTTTATATACTTCCAGTATACTATAAATAGCATATATATCAATACTAATAAAGCAATATTTTTAAAGTTTCTCTTATTGAAGTCCTTATCTCCTGCTGCACACTGTATTCTTAATAAGAAAGCATTGGGATGCTCCATGACAACATTAAAGGCAAAGGATTTTCTGTTCTTCTTCTTGAACAGTCTTCCTTTAGTAGTTTGTGTCCTCATGGACACAAAATGGCCACTGTGGCTCCAGGCATTGCATTCATGTTCTCGGCAAGAAAGAGAAAAGGGCTTTTGCTTCATGAGGCTTTATCTTCTTATGTGGGAAGGGAAACAGTCCCTAGTATTCTTATTTCTACATCTTGTAAATCACAACAGTCAAAGTGCCTTCTTAGACTGATCAGTGGTCAAAAGGAATGAGATTATTTTATCATCATTTACTTCAACTAACCGAGATTCATCCTCTGGGCTAGCGTAAAAACCTGCCTTCATTGAGATTAAGCAGTCTTACCTTCCTCATGAAAAATATCAGGACTGTGATAGATGGAAAATAAGATGGTATTAGCTGCCGGCTCAGCAAGCAAGTAATAATAATAAAATATTAGGGTTGCTATGCAGTTCTAAGAATATAGTTGGGGAGAACAGGTTGCAATATGTGAAGTCCTTTCAGCTCTATCTTGGTCTCTTATGGGATATTTATGGAATCATAGTAGGGCCAAGCTGAGAAAGAGGAGTGACTTGGATGCCTCAGCCTGCCCCCACGCCCACTACATCAAGAAAGCATACCAAAAAGCACCTGCAAGAGGTCTTAACTTAAAGGACAATGATTCAAATAAAATAATACTACCAACAACAATGATAACAGGAATGGCAACAACCCACATATATATGACACTTTGCAGACATTTTAACTTGGCAGCCATCCTGCAAGGGAGATGTCTGGATCATACATACTTCACAGAAGAGGGAACAGACTCAGAGAGGTATATTAACTTGTGCCAGATCCCTGGGTCAGGGGTCCCCAAAACACCCTAGGTCCAGTGATTTGCTAGGAGGACTTACAGGACTATGCGTGAGTGTACAGTCATATGCACAGCTAGGTTTTATACAGGGAGGAGATACAAAGGAACATCAGCAAAGGAGAAGGCATGTGGGTGAAACGCGGAAGAAACCAGGTGCAAGCTTCCAAGAGTTCTCTCCTGTGAAATCACACAACGTATGTTTTATTCTCCCAGTTGTGACAACACCTGTGAAGGGTGGTCTTCTGGGAAGTTCATTAGAGACGCAGTGCCCAGCAGTTCCGTTGGTGGATTGTCACGTAGGCATGCTCTGCCGGCACATACCAAAATGCCGGAGTCCCTGAAGGAAGGCAGCTGCTCATCATAAACCACACTGTTTATACAGATAATCTAGGCAAAAACAGCCACTCATATCAGGATGGCAGGAACGCTCCCCAAATCCAAGTTCCCAAATACCTGCTGAACGCCAACATTTCAAGCAGAGCTCTTTACAGACAGCAGTTTCGGGTCTGCTATTAACTCTTTTCTGCACAATTACAGATCTAGAATGTCAGACAAAAACCTGACTAGAGCCTGGGTACTCTGTTTCTATATTCCATCACTCTGCCCCACCTTTTTTTTTTACCTTTCTGGATATAATAAAGGGAATTTCTAACATTAACAAAAAAAGAAAAGGAGTACCTATTGGCATATTTGTTATGATTGAAAAAAAGGGTTGGGGGAGAACTCAGAGACTTAATATATCTAGCTTTAGATAAAATAGTAATCCTTGTAAAGGAGTTACAGAACTGGGATTCTAACACAGGCTTGTCCAAATTTTAAAGTCAAATCCCCCACATTACAATACAGTATTTTATAAAATTGATCATATGATAAAGACATTATAAATTTTGATCACTGAGTAATAAAAATACATGACTCTACTATTTACATATTGGAACATACACAATCAAAATGGTTTAATATTTTAACCATAAACTTTTTTATATCTACAAATTAATATATTTCTAAGAAACTAGAGAAATGTAATGAAACTGAATTTTAAATAAAAACAAAAAGTAGAGCTTCAGTCTACAATGTAATCTATGGAGAAAAAAAAATAAAAACAAAACTAAATATTAAATAGAAGATAACATGATAAATGTTACTGTTTCGAAATTTGTTTATTCAAATTTTCATTGAGTGCATGACTATCAGAATTCGATTTAGGGAATCAAACTTTTAAGATCAGCTTATAAAATGTACAATCATTATTTAACTGAGCACATCAGTTCCATATCCTAGCAGGAATACAGGCACTTTCAAATATCAATTATGGCATATGGTTATGCCAAGTGATCATAAAATATCCCTAAATAAAGCTTACAAAATGTCTATCATTATTGCAAGAAATTATAATAAACTCTGGACATGCAAGATGTTGAGCGTTTATTTATTCATATTCTTTGCTTACTGCTTTTTCCTTGGGGAAAACTGACAGCTGAAATGTAACCACAGTGCAGAATCTACAATAGAGAAAACAAGCACTTAACAGGGTAACTGCCTTCCAACTCTTCTGGCCACTGTTAGAACAGGAAGCTATGGTGCAAAGAGGATCTGGTACTCTCTTTATGGCTCTAAATCCTGGAACACCAGAGCAATTATTTTTAATTAAATACCTAAGAGCATGGGATATAAGACTCCCTGTTAAGTTTAGATATTATTATTAAGTCATTTAAATTTTCTGTAATATGAAGAATATTTGATTCACTGGTGGTGATCTGGGAATAGCTAGAAACAGATAAACTGAAAGTGGAGAGTGAAAAAGTTGGCTTAAAGCTCATCATTCAGAAAATGAAGATCATGGCATCCGGTCCCACCACTTCATAGGAAATAGATGAGGAAACAGTGGAAACAGTGTCAGACTTTATTTTTCTGGGCTCCAAAATCACTGCAGTTGGTGACTGCAGCCATGAAATTAAAAGACGCTTACTCCTTGGAAGGAAAGTTATGACCAACCTAGATAGCATATTCAAAAGCAGAGACATTACTTTGCCAACAAAGGTCCGTCTAGTCAAGGCTATGGTTTTTCCTGTGGTCATGTATGGATGTGAGAGTTGGACTGTGAAGAAGGCTGAGTGCCAAAGAATTGATGCTTTTGAACTGTGGTGTTGGAGAAGACTGTTGAGAGTCCCTTGGACTGCAAGGAGATCCAACCAGTCCATTCTGAAGGAGATCAGCCCTGTC
>NW_011495035.1:1396618-1416898 GCF_000754665.1 Bison bison bison | reverse complement strand
AATTGATGCTTTTGAACTGTGGTGTTGGAGAAGACTGTTGAGAGTCCCTTGGACTGCAAGGAGATCCAACCAGTCCATTCTGAAGGAGATCAGCCCTGGGATTTCTTTGGAAGGAATGATGCAAAAGCTGAAACTCCAGTCCTTTGGCCACCTCATGCGAAGAGTTGATTCATTGGAAAAGACTCTGATGCTAGGAGGGATTGGGGGCAGGAGGAGAAGGGGATGACAGAGGATGAGATGGCTGGATGGCATCACTGACTCGATGGACATGAGTCTGAGTGAACTCCGGGAGTTGGTGATGGACAGGGAGGCCTGGAGTGCTGAGATTCATGGGGTCGCAAAGAGTCGGACATGACTGAGCGACTGATCTGATCTGATCTGATCTGAAGGAATCTATTCTTCAATGAAAAGAACTATCTCCCTCTCACAAACACACACACAACAACAGTAACAACAAAACTGTCCACCATGTTTCACTTGGGCAACAAAACATTCCAAAGGAAAGATGATGATTGTCTCTGAAGCAAAGGATTCATTAGATTAGGACAATACAGAAAATAAAATGTTGCTCATAAAGTAAACTACTGAATTCTTCTACCAAGTCCCATCTCACATATTATACTGATGTGGTTTATTTATACTTTACAAGACTGATTAAGAACAAAAGTTGTTTGTAAGTAGGAGATATCCATACCAATCAGAAGAGCCAGAAAATGTTAGTTTCCTGAATTTGACTTTTTCTGACTTTTACAAGTTCCCCCACAAATCTCCCTGATTGACAGATACATCTTTGAGTGGGAAAGGGTAACACTGTATTACATGGAAAACTCCAGAAAGGAAGTAAATTATTGTGTAACATTAAAAATACACATCACATCATTACACTGATTACTCATCTTACAATTACCAGTCTAAAAGTATACTTGTAAAACACTCAGCCTCCAAAGAAACTATGCTAAAATTTTAGAAAGTCATCAAATTAGCCCTGACTTCAAAGACTCAGGCTCTACTTATTTTTCTTCTTTTACATAATTTACCATGCAGTTTTTAGATATTCAAAAAAATTGATGACATTTTCAAGTTAAAATATATAACTGGATCAAGCTTTAAGATTGGATGATGTCTGAGCTCATATGCTTTCTCTATGCTGAGTGCTATTTTGGACAGTGGCCCTTTTAAATATTAAAGACAGTGATTGGGGCTCCATTAATTTAAAATTTGAGGCTCCCTTCTTAGGAAGAACTTTGGGTGTTGCTGATGATGCCAATTCCTAACTTCAGTCTGAAACTTTTCTTATATGAGGATATGCCTAGATTATGATACCCTTGGCCATGGAATTCTCTTTGATTTTTCAAGATGGAAATTCCTGTTTTGATACAGCTATAATCACATAGTGTGGAAGATAAACTTGAGACTACCAACACACTTCAAATTTATTATTTGAGGAGACTGTAGACTTAAATTCCTATTTTTAAGAAATCAAAGTAAGCCCCTTTACTCTTTGCTGATATGATAGTAAAGCTGTTTCTTCATGGGTGAAGTGAATTTAACTTCTCTACTTCACAAGTATGCTATAAGCCTAGGATACTGATGAAAAATTACCCAGATAGGAGTGGGCACAAGTTCAAGAGACCTTCAGTATGTCAATGCCACTCAGGATTATAACATTGGACAGCCCCCCAGAGGCTAAGTAAATAGGCTGTCTTTATTTCAAAGTGGTTACTTTGGTTATTCAACCTCAAAACAGTCAATTCTAACTGAGTTCTTTCTCTCTTAGAAATATTTTGTGTGGTATTAAGAAAAAATACATAGATAAAATTTTGTTGAAAACCTTAAGAAATGTGATCACGTAGTGGTCAAAGATAAAAAAAATAAACTGGGCATACTTATTTTGTTCTGTTTATCACAATCATCCTCAAAACAAAACAAAATAACATGTGGAGGTTTGAGGAATCCAGGAGCTAACTACAAGGTTGCATCAGCATGCACTGTTTTCATGTATGTAACATTCTGAAAGAAACAAACAGCAAAATATCCACACTTCATGCTCAAGGAACATGCACTCTAATTGAAAACAAGCTATACCCTGGACAAGGCAAGAAAATAATAACAGTAATTGAATGGTTATGTGTGTTCACTGGGTTAGGTGTTTCCTTATCTCCAGAATGTCATTTATGCCCATTCTAATTTTGAACTGTGGTTTCCTACCCAAAGTTACTCATTTATGGGGGTGAAGCACCAAGATTAGATTCTAGGTCAGTCTGGAACCAAATTCAAGTACTGTGGTTTAAAGATCTCTTGATGTCACCTTATATAATTTAGAAAAAACTATATAATCTATGAATCTACTTAATGAAACTCAAGTATCCTTCAATATTTCAAAATAATGTGAGAGCAATTGAATCTGTAAGAGTGCTTCATCTATAGATCCCCCATGTAGAATTCTCACCTTGAGTGATATGTGACCATCAGATAAATGATCTGGTGAAAAAAACAATGACGGTTGATATGTAAAATAGTAGTAAAGTTTAATTTCCCATTGACATTTAATTTCTAACAGTTTCTTCACATGCTCAACTGGGTTGTACTGCCCATCTTCCCTCTACTTGGAGACTGCTACTATGGAAATGGAAAATTGTTAAAAGATGTTTAACAGGATTGTCATATAATAAAAGGGGAGATAAAGAGCACTATTGAGCAGAAAGGGGCAGGGGAGTTTGGGAGGATAAAAGGAGAAAACAAGCAGACCAGGGAGAAGACCAATTTATAGACTCCAGGCTCTATATAAAGGTTGACAAATAAAATCAGGACCCAGATGGCTTCCATATATCCCCCAAAGTCATTCTGTATAAAGGGTGTGGTAACTCTGTGTCAAGCAAATCTATCAGTGTCACTTTTCCAACAGCATCTGTTCCCTTCGTGTGTCTCTGTTACACTTTGGTAATTCTCACCATATTTCAGACTCATGATTGTTTGTTACAGTGATCTGTGATCAGTGATCTTTGATGTTATTACAATGACTCACTAAAGGCTCAGACAATGGTTAGCAGTTTTTACCGATATTTAATTAACGTATATATTGTATTAATAGTGTTATTATACACTTAATAGGCTACAGTATATTATAAATAAAATTTTTATAAGCACCAGGTAACCAAAAAAATTCATGTGACTTACTTCAGTATATTCATTTTACTGTGGTTGTCTAGAACCAAACCTGAAATATCTCTATGGAATGGCATTTCAGTCTCCCAAGTAGGAAACAGGCTCTGTCTGCAAGGAAGGAGTGGAGACTGGTTATTGTTTGGGCAGTACCTGGAACAGAATGACAGGAAAAAAGAAATCCCTGAAGGATAGAACATAGAGTAATTTGTGACCAAGGAGGACAGTCTGAGTGAGGATGACAAAGGAAGAAAAATGACTTCAAGTTTTTAAGGCTGAGTGGTCAAGGAAAGGTAATAATATGGATACAATAGAGAACACAGAAGGACCCACCATATCCAAAAATAGTATTGCTTGTTGCAATTACTAGGAACTTATACAGTGCCAGGAACTGTGCTAAAACCATCATGGTCTACTTAATTCTCACTCCAGTCCTTGTGATGAAGTATTTTTCTTTTCCCAGAGAAGGTAACGACCTCAGTTTGGAGGGTACCAGGTCTGCGATGACACCTGAACACCCGAGAGGAAAGTGTCTTGTTTGTCACCGAGATGAGGACTGCAAGGCAGTGCCAAGAAGCCCCTCCAAAGGACCCTAACCTAGGGACGGCCGCTGGCCAAGAGTGTCAAGGAGGGAAACAGAGTCGTTTCAACACCATGGAGACGTTCTGCAAGACTCAGACTATCATGAGAGAGTTTCGTGAAGAGAAAACACCCATCTACAATGAGCTTCCTGTCAGAGCTCTTCCTTTCCCAAACACATCTTTCTCTTTTGAATTCTGTGTGTTTTGAATTAAAGAAAGCCATCCTAAAATCTCTGCTTAGTAGGCTTACATTACTGTGTCCATCTCTTAGAATATTTCTACAGTGAAAGAGAAAGCAACTCTCCAAACAGATTCACATTGACCTAAACAATGGAACTTTTCTAGATCATTCCGAAGAGTGCCAGTCTGCACACAACACACAGTGTTCAGTATTGATAGAACGATCAATACTGTATTAATACGGAATTCATAAGAGCCACACTTCCCTTTGTCTGCAGACAGTAGTGAAACAGTACTTTAATTGTGAAGTTACTGTACCAAATATCGTGAAATTCTTCCCCAAATCTCACATTAATACCATTTTGTTTCATTAACATTTATAATCTCTTGGTATGAGATAAATTTTGCATTGTGCCAAATTATCTGAATATGACAGTCTTCTGTGAATAGAAGCAAATGGAACTTTATTCCACTAAAACTTCAATAACAGTAAAGATACAGGGCAGGCCTGCAAATTATCTGACAATTTTTTTACAAATAAAAACAGGGGTGCTTTATTCTACCACTTATATAAGTAAGTGAAACTTACTTATTTCAAAATAGTTCAAGGCACTTCTCTGGCAAGATATGTGTGTGTGTGTGTGTGTGTGCAGACTTTGTTGTTTTATTTTCATCAACAGCGCCTTGAGTTTCCTACCTTATCTATCATAAAGCACAGTGAGGTGTCAAGGGCTATGTGGAATGCTTAAGTCCAAAATAGATTGAATAAATTGGATTTGTGAGGGAGGTAAAATCTAGGGTCTGATATCAGGTGACCCCAAGTCTCGTTTTGATAAGAGGAAACAGAAAACACACATTTCTCCCCCTGGAGTACCACAAAGAGATAAGCTGCACATAAGCTCTAGCTGTCCACAATATTAGATCACCCATCCACCAGGACCAATTACTTCATGGGACAAAGTTTTGATTGGGCCTGGTAGGAGGGTTCACAGTAGCAGAAAAATCATGCATTGGAGAGAAGAAAAATACAGAAAAGTGATGGAAATAAACATAATGCTATAGGACCTATTCCCAACATGTAGGATGAGATTCCTTGGGTACATTTAAACAATCTACAGAGTTCAAGCTTTGAAGTATTTGCGCATTCTCTAAGAGGAAAAAAGCTTCAGTTTGGGAATCTTAATCTCCCAAGTTTCATAACCCCAAAGAATAGTTAATACATATTGTTATCAACAGAAATAAAGCTAAATTAAGATATGGAAAATTTTGACTCAGTCTAATATAAAAGGAATTTTGTTTAATTTTCACTTACAACTCTATAAAGTCATATATGATAAATTGCCTGTAATTCATTTTCTATCACTCCAATCATTCAGATTTTAGACAATAAATGTTTTTATAAAATTTTCTATACAAATTTAAACAATTTTTACTCTATTTGGAATGTTTTATTGATATGTGAGAAAATTACAGTATTAAATTAGCCATTCACTATAATTTACTATTACTTTTATATTTAATTAAAAACCCCAAACAACCTTCCTTTTAATTTACCTACTTTCAAACATGCAGCACTGACTCAAATACTGTAATATCAGAGTATATGATTGTGAAGTACAATACATAAACAAGTATTTTTAAATGGTGAAAGCAAAAATCACTCAGTCATTTCTGACTCTTTGCGACCCCATGGCCTATACAGTCCATGGAATTGTGGGTAGCGTTTTCCTTCTCCAGGGATCTTCCCAAACCAGGGATCATACCCAGGCCTCCCACACTGCAGGCGAATTCTTTACCAGCTGAGCCACAAATGGTATGAAAACATTATAAATTAAATAATGATTGCATTAATAAATAAGCAAGTGTTTATCTATTAAAGATTAGTGAATATTGGGTTTTCCCCTCCTTTGAATTACCCTCTGGTATTCTCTCTTATCTATAAGAGACCTCAGGAAATCTAAATGCTGTATTCAATTGTATTATATAAGGACAAATATAGATATACCACAAAGATAAAGATAGCTTGTCTGATTATGCTATTTAATTGTTCATTTCACTCTTCAGGTACATCTGATTACTGATAAGTTCTCAAAGTTCTATAACTAATTATAGAAAAAGGTATGTGGGTTTTGAAAGATTTAGATCAGTTCATCATTAAGATTTTAAAATGATTTGACTTTTTAAAAATGTAAAAACACATTTATAAATATTAATATTATTAGTTATTGCTTGGATCACTTTTGAAGTTTCTCTTAAAGTTTATATGTTCTTTCTGAATTAGACTTATGATCAGTTATTATTAAGAAATTCATATAATTATTTACAGATTATTCATTCTTTTCAACAGAGTTAGCATTCCTTTTCCACACTGGAATCAAGAATTATAGCCATCTTTTTATGTAAACTTAGATTATGCTTTTCCTGAATTTTAAAAATTTAAACAACCTTCTGTTGAATATAAAACTGCTTCAGGTTTCACAAATTCACCAACGCTTCATATGTGTATGAAGTGTATCAACAGATTTTCTGATAAATAGTTTACAAAATACGAAGATGAACATCTCTAGCTAAAAATTGTCTTGTTATTCAATTAAATTTCTTATTCCAATGAAGTTTTGACAAACTTCAGGTAAGCAATTAAGGAGAAAAAATAATTTGTTTCTTCCAAATTTTAAAGTCTTTAAAATTCTTTAAATCATATGATTCTTCTTATATCTCAGATAATATATCTACAATGAGTTTTCATGAAGCATGTTAATGTTCTCATTTTTTCCCTCATAGGCAGTGCTTTCTAGTTTCTTAAGCATATCAGAATCACTTGAAAATTTGTCATTAAAACATGAAACTTTTTGCATGGAAGTTACATTTTCAGTGATAGAATCCCATGGCTTTTTTCTACATTGCAATACTTTAACAGCAATTTTCCACAAATTTTAACTGAGACTCAGTATGCAGAATCAAGTTAGTACTAACTGAGTAATACAACCAGACATAAACTGAATTACAAATCTCTCCTAACTCAAAACTGTTTAGAAAAACTGAGCAAAATAATAATAAAATACCTTATATATTTACTTGTTCACAAATGATAATTTAGAATGTTGTAATGAAAAAATAAAGGCACATGTTATAGAAAAGCTTTATAATAGAGTTTTTAAAATCTAATAACTGATCAAACATATAAAGTCAATGCTTCACTTTTATTAAGTGACTGAAAAGCTTTAGGAATTTTTAGATCTTTTTCTTCTTTAATTCTAATTACCTCAGAAAGTTTATTTCAATCATTATTATAGTAAGATGACTGATTATGATTGAATATAAGAAGTAATTGATTATCTAAACTTTTGTCCTGGGTTGCCTAAAATATACACTGGACTGTGACTAAAATATATCTAATAAAGTAATTTCTTTAAATTTTTATTGTAACAAACATCATTAGTTGGTATGAGCCCTCTTTAAAATGATGACTTTAGGGGCGGCGAGCAGCGTCGCGTGGGACCTCCTCATGCCGGGCTTGTTTCTTGGTAGCTGCCCGGCGCCGGCGCCGAAATTTAAAAAAAATAAATAAATAAAATAAAATAAAATGATGACTTTAATAGCTTAATCGTCAAAAATATTTATTGGACACATGATTTCAATGGAGATAGTCTCACTTCCTGTCAAATGCCAAAAAACACTATTTCCTGGCTACAGATGTGGATTTAGACTAGTGAAACAAATATACAGACAGTAGACTTTTTTAAAATTTAGATTTAATTTTTGAGAGCAGTTTTAGGTTCACAGTAAAACTGAGGAGAAGACAGACTCTACCTTCACACATGCATAGCTTTCCTTATTACCTGCATCCCCCAGCAGAGTGGTACATTTGTGGCAAATGATGAACTGACAGTGACACACAATCTCACTCAAAACTTTATTTAACATTACGGTTTACTCTTGACATTGCACATTCTGTGACTTTGGACAAACATACAGGAACATGTATCTATCGTCACAGTGCACAGGATCACACAGAGTACTTTCACTGACCTAAAAATCATCTGTGGTCCACCTGCAGCCTACCTGCTGATCTTTCCATCCCCATTCCCTTACAACTCCTAATATTTTTACTATCTCTATAATATAGTTTTTCTTTTCAAGGATGTCATATAGTTGAAATCATATAATATACAGCCTTTTCATATTGGCCTGAAGTATATTAGTGCAAGTTGGACTGTGAAGAAAGCTGAGTGCCAAAGAATTAATGCTTTTGAACTGTGATGTTGGAGAAGACTCTTGAGAGTCCCTTGGACTGCAAGGAGATCCAACCAGTCCATCCTAAAGGAGATCAGTCCTGGGTATTCACTGGAAGGACTGATGCTGAAGCTGAAACTCCAATACTCTGGCCACCTCATGCAAAGAGCTGACTCATTGGAAAAGACTCTGATGCTGGGAGGGATTGGGGGCAGGAGGAGAAGCGGACGACAGAGGATGAGATGGCTGGATGGCATCACCGACTCCATGGACATGAGTTTGGGTGAACTCCGGGAGTTGGTGATGGACAAGGAGGCCTGGCGTGCTGTGATTCATGGGGTCATAAAGAGTCAGACACGACTGAGCAACTGAACTGAACTGACTGACTGATATTAGTGCAAGCTCTGTAGTCTGGCTACACCATGGCTGTTTCTTTGAGATCTCACAAACGTAATTCCCTTCTCCATAGTAAGGGTGCCAATACTATATAGGTTTTGGAAAATAATAGATGAAAAAAAGTACATAAAGTGCTTAGCACATTGCTGTATTATGTATTTGTAATTGTGGTCCGCCAGTGACTAATTTTCTCAGCTTTATGTCTGAAAAATTCTTTGTTCCACTTTCATTTTTGAAAGAGGTTTTTGCTAGGTATAGAATTTGAGGCAGACGAAGAGATGGTTAGATAGTACCACCGATTCAATGAACATGAATTGAGCAAACTCCAGGAGAGAGTGAAGAACAGGGGACCCTGGCATGCTGCAGTCCATGGGGTCACAAAGAGTGTGACACAATTTAGCAACAGAACAACAAATAGTATTTGAGGTTGATATTCTCCTTTTCAATATATAAAAAAAGTTGCACCGCTGTCTTCCATCTGCATTAGTTTAGATGGGATGGCTGTTGCATGCTGTCACTTACCCACTGGACCCTATTTGTAATGTGTCTTTTCTCAGAGACACACAGATTTTTCTCTCAACACTGGTTTTAAGTACTTTAACATGCTGTGGTGTAGTTTTCTTTCTGTCTCTAGTGCTTGAGATTCATTGAGCATCTTCAACCTATGGGTTTATACGTTTCATCAAATTTGGAAATTCAGTTTTAAAAAAATTGGATTTCTAGCTGTATTTCTTCAAATATATATTTCCTCCTGTCCCCCCTCTTTGTCAACTTTTGCTGAACCTCAATTATACATAAATTATACTAATTAAATTGTTCCATAACTCAAATGATGTTTTGCTGTTTCTCCTCTACTTTTTCTCTCTATATTTTATTTTCTTTATTATTTCTATTGTTACTTCCTCAGGGTCACTGATCTTTTCTTCTTCAGTATTTAATATACATTTAATCCCATTCAGGTAACTTTTTCATCTCTAAAAGTTCAAATTGGTTCTTTTTTAGAACCTCTCTGACTCTTTTAACGTGCATTCTTTCTTCTATCTTTTAAAACAAGTGAAGTATAGATTTACCAGTTGTTCTGATGTTCTTATCTACTAATTCTATTATCTCTGGCAATTCTGGGTCTATTTCCAATGACTGACTTTTTTCCTACTGATCAGTTGTCTTTTTTTGCTTTTTGGTATGCCTGGTCAACTTTTATTAGATGTCAGACATTGTCTTTGACATTGTTGAATGCTGGAGGATACTTGATTCCTAAATAGATCTTTCATTTTTGTTCTCAGACACAACGAAGTTATTTGGAAACAATCTGATCCTTCTGTAGCTTGCCTCTGTACTTTGTGACACTGAGAATGTACTTGATGCTCAGTGTTGTAGGTCTTTTTACTCTGGCTGGTGAGAACATAAACTCTTCCTGGCCCCGTGTGAGCTGCAGGTATTGTTCTGCCTATTTCTTTCTGATAATCCTTCCTGGACTCTCGTAGTTCCCTCACGGGGAGGCACTGAGCCATCTTTATCCGAATATCTGACAGGAAACATTCACTCAGTGTGCAGTTCTCGTCTCCCCAGGACTCTGCCGTATGTATTCTGCTTTGGCTCTCCTCATCTCTGAACTGTGTCTCCTAAACTCTGAGAGATTTCCAGGCTCTGTTAAGGTTTTTCACCCTGCAATGAACTTGGAAAATCCTTCTTGGAAGCAAGATGGGGTATTCATTAGGTTCCTCTTGGTTGTTCGCCTTCTGTCAAGTATCGCTGTCCTCCACTTCCTGTTTCACTGTCTCATTATTGTTGGTTATATGTTTGTCTACATTTTTTATCAGGAGTTTAAAGTGGAAGGTAAAATCTGGTTCTCCTCATTCCATTGTAGCTAAAAGCAGAAGTCCCTTATAATATACTTGATGGAGTTAATACTAGAAATAGTGGAAATTATATCATCATTGTCAAAAATTAGTGAAACAACTTTCATCCATAACTGTCTTGCCATCATGACATAAACTACATTTGTGGGGTAACTGAATAATGAGAATAAAGGAGAGGTATATATATGAAATGGAAAAAATGTTCACAACTTGATAAGACATGGAGGAAGAAGGCATGGAAGTTAAAAACCCTTTAGACTTTCTAAGTGTTTCCTCAGAACATCAGAGATAACAGCTACACTGAACTCTGTGCCTCAGTACCATGGACATCTGTACTGTCCAATAAAGGGAAAGTCTGTCATCCCACAAGGAGGAAGAAAAGTTTGCATAATAATAACAACAGCCACCAGCTTTTATACAGTATTTACCAAGTTCTAGTTCAATAATTATTTAATCCCACCATGACATTATGAGATGGCCATTGTTTTTAACTCCCACTTAAAAGATGAGGAAAGAGTTGTTGAATAACTTACCCCAAAGTAAGAAAACTAGTAAGTGGCAAAGCCTCATCATTTTGGTGCTATATTAAGAATCCCTACTAATTTGCAAATGTTTCACTCTGAGGGTAGACAAAAAACACAGAATGGCAGAAAAAAAACAAAAACAACAGAAGATATGAAAGGTAAGGAGGCAGGAAGGGAAAAGAGAGGGTGAAAAAGAAGAAAGGGAGGGAAGAAAGACAGCATATATTCAAAATAAAATTAGAAATTCACAAAATTCAGAAATGTTCTGTGATTGGACTGATTCCAATAATATCAGGGTCAAGCTGAAATCCTATCAATTTTTTTAGCGTATGGAGAAAGGTATATTAGGAAAGCAAGAGTGAAAAGGTGATATACAAAAACAATTTGTTACAATCTCCCAGATTGTAAATAGGTGAGGGAAAACAATTCAACAAAAAGGAAAGATATCCACTGAATATACAGATCTTGTTGTTGTTTAGTCACTCGGTCATGTCAGACTCTTTGCAACCCTATGGACTGCAGCACACCAGGTTTCCCTTCCGTGTCCTTAACCATCTCCTGAAGCTTGCTCAAACTCATGTCCATTGAGTCAGTGATGCCATCCAACCATCTTGTCCTCTGTCCTCCCCTTCTCCTCCCACCTTCATTCTTTCCCAGAATCAGGGTCTTTTCTAATGAGTCAGCTCTTGGCATCAAGTGGCCAAAGTACTGGAGCTTCAGCTTCAGCATCAGTCTTTCCAATGAATATTCAGGGTTGATTTCCTTTAGGATTGACTGGTTTGATCCCCTTGCAGTCTAAGCTACTCTCAAGAGTCTTCTCCAACACCACAGTTCAAAAGCATCAATTCTTTGGCACTCAGCTAGTAAACCAAAGTGATTTATCTCATCTTTTTGGCCTATCCAGGCCACGACAAGGAAGCAATGGTAGCCTGGTCTCTATGGAGATAGAAGCTGAAAGCTAGGGTAGGTGGTTATGTGTTCTTGACAGATCTGTAGTTATTTTTGTTAAAATTAAATACTCACCACTGATTTCTTCATTCCTGATCTACTCCCTCAAGAGTCTCCCTACTCAAAGTATGGTTTGTAGAGCAGCAGCATGTTCATTGTTCAGGACCTTGCTAGAAATATAGACTTTCGGGTCTGTTCCAGAGCTCCTGAATTAAAAATTATGTTTCACCAGGATGCCCAGGTGATTCTGTAGGCATAAGAAACATCAGGGCCTGAGGAGAAACGGGTCACAAGACAGGGAAGGTTTCTGTCCACCCCTCTAACCACTGTATTCCCAGAGTTTAGTTCAGGTCTACACATAATAAATGCTCATCACACTTTTTGAAAACGCATGCACCATGCCTACTATTAATAACACCTCATGTCTGAAAACTAATCGTGCCTTCCTCCTAGACTACCTATCTCAGTGAGATAACTACTACACTATGGAAGTGCCATTACCTCAGCTCTTAGTGAGCTCTTCCTTGCTAAAATCCTACAGTTATTGAATGTGCATCTCAGCTGGCACTAATTAATATCATGCCATGTTTTGTTGGCTACATTTCCATATGCCTATGCCACTCTCCATGTGACATCCCTCCAACTAGAGCAAAACCTCCCTGATTATTTATACTTAGTCTGTTAAATAGCTGGTTATATTCAAAACTATCTAGAACATAGATATTTATGTAGGACAGCCTATAAAGCAAACTAAAAAGACTTGTATACTGTAGGGTATAGACATAAAGTATGAGCTTAGATACTAAGTGGACCTGAGGTCAGCTCTGTTCCTCAGCATTACTTCCTCTGCTCCTCAGCATTACATATTTAAGCCTTCTGAGCTTCTGGTTTTTATCTTGAGGATGGAGATACTGGCACATTTCTGAGGGCAGTGCTTGCTTACTCATAACTCATCAGCTACCCCTAATCTTATACTTGTGGAGCCCTTATTTCAAGACATAAAACAATACAGAATGGTTATAACACCATTAACCAAGCCAGAACATGAAATATTTTTGGTTTGGTCATGTGTAGACAAGAAGGAAAAATCAGAAACTGCTATATTGTCTGATTACCTATTTTTCCTAGAGGGTTTAAGTTAGTAGTTCAGACAAAACTTCCTTTACTTGGACAGAGACATGATTTACAAACTAATGTACCTACCCATTCTCTCTAAGTACTGGATATTTGTTTTTATAAACATGCATTTACAAAAATTCAAGGTTGACATCATGCAGGTGCAATGTTAGCCACTCACATATGATTTCTTGGAAGGGAAGTATCGTGCATAGAAGGAGAGAGAGTAGAATGTGAAATGAGCAAACTGCAAAGGAAAGAAGTATCTCAAAATTTATCTCCATAGAATAAGACTGCAATACTACTCTAATAAAATATTTTAATATATTTTTCCCTCTAACAGCCTCAATTAGTTAGAGACCCTTTGGAGTTGATTATTTCCTCTTTTGAAATGTAAATGAACACTTGAAAGTTCAGCCCTATTCAATCTTCCTGCAATAACTTTTATCAGATCCACACCTAGTTGAGATACACACATACTGAAAACACTGGAATAGAAAAGGAAATAGACCCACACAGAGTTCTTTCTGTGTATCTTAACACAGAGGAAACTCATTTTGGGGAGGTCATTTTTTTATTGTGTGGGATCCTCCTTCCACAACAGGATGTTCAATATCCTAACGCCTGTCCTTGATATGCCAGTGATGTTCCCCAGTCATTATGGCCACCCAAAGAACTCCTTTTGAGAGCCACTGCTTGCTTCACCAAGAGAAACAAGTGCCATCAAAAATTAACCTTTTCTATTTTACAGTGTTGCCTTGCTGACCTTGCAGCAACTTGTGTCCCACAGAAACATCTCCTCTACATGTAAACAGTTGAGTTAAGATATAAGTGAAGTGTATGATTAGCTCTGAGCCTGACTTTCCTCCATTTCATTCAAGGCTAACCTGGTTTCAGCTTTCAACATCTTATGCCTTCTGTTCATTATCTCATAGCCTCTTTTGCATTCACATATTCATCTTCTAACTCAGCACCGAAAGGAAAATAGAATGGAGAGAGGAGGAGAAACAGTCCCTCCACAACCTCTTTTCTTTGTCATGGTGCCATGCACTGTGCTTTTCCTATGCGAGCATGCATCTTCTGCCACCAGCCTTTCTCTAGTGGTTCAAGATCTCCTGAAAAGGGCTGGAAGGAGTTACATTGCAAATCAGCAAGCATTGTTCTTCATTGCTTTCCTATGATCACACTCTATGTATGCATTTAATCTTGACTGTCTAAATGGGACTTTAAGTTACATTAGCACTTAGAAATGTTGAAAGTCAAATGTTAAATGACTGAGCTTATCAGAATGGATTCCACCATTTCTCAAAGTGTGTTTCATAACCACTGGTTGCAGGGCTATGTTAAGAGAAGCTACTCAGAAAATGAGTCCATGGTCATATAAGTTTGGAGAAGGATGGACTGAATGAATTATTTCATTACATGGATTTATAGAGCCTTTACTGTGTGAAGTGGTAGGATCTTAGTTCAGTGGTGAGGAATAAGTTTGGTGTTTTCCAAATGTATTTGGCTACAAAGTCAATTTTCCTACCTATTTGTTCAGTTGCTAAGTTGTATCCAGCTCTTTGTGATCCTGTGGACTGCAGCACACCAGGCTTCCCTGTCCTTCACTATCTCCGAGAGTTTTCTCAAATTCATGCCCATTGAGTTGGTGATACTATCTAACCATCTCACCATCTGCCACCTTCTTCTCCTTTGCCTTCCACCTTTCCTAGCATCAAGGTCTTTTCAAATGGGTTGTTTCTTTGCATTAGGTGGCCAAAGTATCAGTCCTTCCAATGAATATCCAGGGTTGATTTCCTTTAGGATTGACTGGCTTGATCTCCTTGCAGTCCAGGGGAATTTCAAGAGTCTTCTCCAGGACCACAATTCAAAAGCATCAATTCTCCAGCACTCAGCTTTCTTTATGGTCCAACTCTCACATCCATTCATGACCATTGGAGAAATTATAGCTTTGACTATACAGACCTTTGTTGGCACAGTGAGGTCTCTGCATTTTAAAAGCTGTTTAGGTATGCCGTGGCTTTCTTTCCAAGGAGCAAGTATCTTTTCCTACCTATTACTGAAGCAATAAACAAAAACTAGTAATTCCAGTCTTCAAGCCACTTAAGCTATGGGAATACAGACTTTCAGGGCTGCTGATTCAGCCCTCAGTTAATGCACTGCAGGACTACAAGTGCACGGTTTCGTTCATGTGGTGAATGGGAATGGAGCACTTAATCAGAGTTCAATCAGAGAAGCAGAACCACTAAGAGGTTTATATAGTTAAGGTATGTGTTACAGGGGTTTGACCTTAAATAATTTGTGGTGTTGATTAGTCTCTATAAAGCTGTTGTTTTGCTTCTGATGCTGGAGTTTCAAGTTGGCAGAGCAGGTAATCAGGAAGACAAAAAGGTATGTAAAGTAGAGGATTAAAAAGGATAAACTGATATCCTTGAGTTTGTGCTGGAACCCATGAGTTTGGGTTGGAAACTGTGTTGGTCTTCACTATCTCCAACCCTAAAGAAGCAGATATCCTGCAGGAGAAGTTGGTGTCCTTCATCATGGAGTTAAATACACCATCAACCCAGGAGAAACTGGAGGAGGATTAGGGGAAGATGTAAAGTTGTGGACTGGCTATTCCCCACATCAAGAAAGTGAACCAGCAGATAAGTAACAATACACAGAACTACAAAACTGGTTACCTGAACCTTCTTAAGTTAAAAACAATACAGCTGCTGCTTTACTTATGTCTTTCAAAATCTACAACAAAAATTTTTTTGTACCTCACCATAATTGGAAATACACATGGAAAAGAATTCTGGGAAACACAGTTCAGACTAGCTAAGTTGACATATCATGCACCTTGAAATTTTATAGTGTACAATCTTCACAACCATAGTCTAGCCTGATGTCATTAACCAAGCAACGGTAGTAACTTGCCTACTGTGATAAGGGCTGCAAAGAGGATGTCCATGATGATGTAGGTGACTACCCTAGGTGACATCATACAATCACATCAGAACAATGGGCAATTGAAAGAAATAAGCTGGTGGTGTTGAAAATTTCCCTTCCTATGGTATTAATTTAAGACCAATAAAGCCTGCATGGAAATCCCAATTCTGCCACTTATTACTGTAAAATGAAAAATTCATAATGCTTTTGCTTCTTTCCATCTTTTATAATAACAAAAATCTTTGGGATTTTCTTAAAATATTTTTCTTGACTTCAACCAAGATTTATGAGAGAAAAGATAGTTTTCCTGTTTCTTTTTCTTGTGTCCTATGGATCTTAGAGGAGATTTATAATTCAAAAAAAATACCTGCTAATTTTTTTTTATTTATTACAAAAAAAGAAAATTATATTTTCAATCTAATTTGTGGAAGGAGAATTTTTCCTTTTATCATCTATACCTTATTCCTTTCCTATATTCAACCATTACTTTTAAAATCTCTGTCCACTAAAATTTTCTCATCTCTTCTCCAAGAAATTCATTTTTCCCCTTAGAATTTGTACAACATTAACAATTGTATTCTTAGCTCACTGTGGCTTACCTATGTAGATCCTGTGTGGTTTTAACTTTATTAAGATCATAATTTAGGGATATACTGATATTCTTTTCCAATTAGTCTCTACAGCTCTTCAAAGAATTATTTTATCTCAGAAACATCAAATAAAACAGCTTACAATTTTTTATTTGCTTTATAGTTCTTTAAAGGATACAAAGACATCATTTGTGAATAGTTGATCAAATGTTAGAATTTCTCTTTGAATCCAAAAAGTCCTATTAAACTGAAATTGTATTTGAAGTTCAATTTATTTAAATGTCCTGCTTTAAGACTGACCCATGAGAGGTGGTCTGGAGAAAAGACTGATCAAGATAACATATTTTTTTTTCCCTTTCTCTCCAAGGAGCAAAAAGAAAAAAAAAAAAAAAGCATTCTTCACTGATGTAGGTAGAAAACCAGGTATTGTATGAAAGAAATCACACTTGTCCATCCTACTTGGCTACGTAGATCTCAGAACTAAAAAAGCCAGACAAAGTCAAGAAGATGACAAAGAACTTGACAATGAGCAGACTCAAGTAGGAGCAAATGACTGCATATAGTCAAAAAATGCCTCTCATCCAAAAGAGAAAGATATTTCCAGATATTAACATTTTACAGTAGATTTTATTGTACTGATTGAAGACAACTTTGTTTTAGCATTGCCATACCTCCATCAATTATATCTATTAGTTTACAGAATTATTTAAAGTAAATATTAAGAATTTACCAAAAGGTACTATAATGTAAGAATCCAATAAATCAATCCCTTCACATTAATAAATAATTCTAAAGTAATTTATAATACAAACTCAGTAAGCAACATTCTATATGGCTGAAATAACTATCATTCAAATATTTCAAAATATTGAGGTTTCTAGTGAGAAAACAAAGTTGCCATTTCTGTAATTTATTTTTAAAATAAATTGTACCAAATGTTCTAACTGTATGAAAAGTTCAATTACCTTTTTAAAGCATAATAGCACACATTTCTGAGAAGATATTACGCCTCTTCATTTCTACAATACAATTTTGAGAGGTTAAGGGACAGCATCTGGTCTTATTGTCTTGAATTTTATAAGCCATCTTTTTTCTCTTTAGAGGATTTTCCAACAGATATTAATTAAGCAAAAATCTCATAGTAATCAAATATAAAGGCAGGCATTGTTAACTCCATTTGGATGTCAACTAGTCCCTTAAAGGTAAAGTTTTATATTCCAGGATGAAATCAATTTGCAAGCTAACGAATACTATTTTTAAAACTGTATTTTCTCATCACAGTTTTATTTAGAGTTTTTCTCTCCCCCTCCCCTTTGTTCTAATTCGACACATACTAACCAAACACAAAGTAAGATCAGAGTTGTGCATAAGGGTTTACAACAACTTTATTTGTAATGGTTGAAATGGGACAGTACTCAAACACCCATCAACAGGTGAACGGATAAACAAACCGTGGAGTGTCCATACAATGAAATGCAGTAACAGTGTTCTAGGGACACAACAATATGGATGAATCTTGAGATCATTGTGCTGAACTTAACAATTTAGCAAAAGAAACAAAAACTACATACTGCATGATTCCATTTAGATTTAATTCTAGGAAATGCAAATTAAGCTATAGAGAATACAAAAAAAAGGGTTAATGTTTGTCTGATAATGAGGGTGGACAGCAGGCTGGTTTACAAAGGGATGAGAAAACTTTCTCTAAAACTAAATGGGGATGTTTATTATCTTGAGTGTAGTGATTATTTAATGGGCACACACACACACACACATATAAACTGCTCAAAGCATGTCTTAAATACGTGTCTCTATGTCAACTACACCTCAATAAAGTTGAAAAACAAGTTATCCATAATAAACACGATTTCTACATCTTCACTTGAGTGTTAACTATATGTTCAGGCACTTTTCTAAATTCTTTACATTCATTAATATGTGTGTGTATGTGTGTGTGTGTGTGTGTGTGTGTGCTAAGATGCTTCAGTCATGTCCTACTCTTTGCAACTCCACAGACTGTCGCCCACCAGGCTCCTGTGTCCATGG
The DNA here is from genome assembly GCF_000754665.1 of Bison bison bison. Lineage (NCBI taxonomy): Eukaryota > Metazoa > Chordata > Mammalia > Artiodactyla > Bovidae > Bison > Bison bison. The sequence goes on along the minus strand of NW_011495035.1, from coordinate 1,398,329 downwards.
GATTCTCCAGGCCAGAATACTGGAGTGAGTTGCCATGCCCTCCTCCAGGGGATCTTCTCGCTCCAGGGATTGAACCCATGTCTCTTATGTCTCCTGAATTTGGCCAGTTCTTTTACCACTAGTGCCACCTGTACATTATTAATATATAACCATCCTCAAATAACTCCAAAGTGGGTACCATAATTACTATTTCCATTTTAAAGATAAAGAAACCGTAAAAAATAAGTTGCCCACTTTGCTCTCTCCAACTGCCCAATTTCTCTACATTCTTACAATGCAAACAAGCCACTCTAGCTGACTTAAGATACTTAACCCTAATGACTGGAATTCACTTCCAAATTTTGGGAGAGAATATTGGATATCCCAGCTTGAATCACCTATTTCTGATACTATCTATTATGGTCAATGAATAGAGTGCAGCACCCACCTCTGTGAATGACGGTAGTCATTCTCTAAGAAGAAAGCAATTCTAAATAGACTTATAAATACCACTTCTAGATGTTGACTGTATTGGTGAATTTGTCTTTAGAGATCTCAGGAGATTAGAGAAGATGGAAGTATGTATAAGGCAAGGATATGTGTTCAGATCAACAAAACATATGGTGATTTTACTTCTCCATATCTGATATTAACTTAGCATTTGTGACTACATTCTACTGCTGGTGGAAAACAAACTTACCATTTCAAGTTAATTCAGTCTTTTCCAGCTTCAAAGAGAGGCTTTCAGGCTGTTGACAATCCCTCCTTGATTTCACCCTGGATAGCAAATCTAATACATGATAATCCTCCATCATTGCTGGTCTTCACTTCGAGAGAACACTTCCTGATGGCCTTTGGGAATCATCTGTTTCCCCACTGTTTCTTCTCCCAAATTCAATAGCCCCTCCATTGCCTCTAGTTTGGATTGTCCACTTTGCAGCAACCACTAATGGCATCTCTTACTGGAACAAAGAGCCTTATTTCTGTTCAATGGCCCTCAGCATTTCTCTGAAATTTGGAGGGAGTTTGGAATTATCCCCATGTGTTTTCAGAATATACTGTGTTATGGAAATACTCAAATATTTTCATCAAGTCTTTTTGTCTGCTCTTAATAATTAGATGTCGTGTTGGATGCAGAGATTTTTCTCTAGGTCTTGAAACCTATCAAGGTACTTCTAGGAATGGGGGCAAAGATCTATTCTGCCTTAGTAGTTCCCAGATTATCCAGGGATCCTATTGTTCCAATATCTCAAAATTATCTAAAGCAATGCACCAAGGTCCTATTTAATGAACATCCAGCATCTAAACCATAGTCACACATCTTCTTAACTCACTTGTCAAAATTTAATTTGGTGGGGTGATTAGCTCAAACATTACTTTTAAGCAATTTTATAGTCTTACCTAACATAATTTATGGTTTAAATGTGATCTCAGTTCTTTGGTACTCATCATAAAAAAGGACCTGCTTTCAAAACAACTGATTCTTCTTTTTTTTTTTTTTTTTCTTTTTTTTCTTTTTTTAATTTTTTATTCCTTTATTTCTCATGTGTTCCCCATCCTGAACCCTGTGAGCTGAAAATATAAGGAAATTTGAGGAAATGCAAATCTCAAAAAGGAGCCATCCTTTTTTCTTGGCTCATCTGCCCTGCACTCAGTCAGTCAGTCAGTTCAGTTGCTCAGTCATGTCCGACTCTTTGCCACCCCATGAATCACAGCACGCCAGGCCTCCCTG
>NW_011495035.1:1395838-1396352 GCF_000754665.1 Bison bison bison | reverse complement strand
TCTCATCATCTGTCGTCCCCTACTCCTCCTGCCTCCAATCCCTCCCAGCATCAGAGCCTTTTCCAATGAGTCAACTCTTCGCATGAGGTGGCCAAAGTACTGGAGTTTCAGCTTTAGCATCAGTCCTTCCAAAGAACACCCAGGACTGATATCCTTTATTTTATTTATTTATTTATTTATTTATTTGAGATTCTGCAAAGTATTTTATTTTATTTATTTTTTTAATTTTATTTTTAAACTTTACATAATTGTATTAGTTTTGCCAAATATCAAAATGAATCCGCCACAGGTATACATGTGTTCCCCATCCTGAACCCTCCTCCCTCCTCCCTCCCCATACCATCCCTCTGGGTCATCCCAGTGCACTAGCCCCAAGCATCCAGTATCGTGCATCGAACCTGGACTGGCATCTCGTTTCATACATGATATTTTACATGTTTCAATGCCATTCTCCCAAATCTTCCCACCCTCTCCCTCTCCCACAGAGTCCATAAGACTGTTCTATACATCAGTG
>NW_011495035.1:1395118-1395738 GCF_000754665.1 Bison bison bison | reverse complement strand
CTATACATCAGTGTCTCTTTTGCTGTCTCGTATACAGGGTTATTGTTACCATCTTTCTAAATTCCATATATATGCGTTAGTATACTGTATTGGTGTTTTTCTTTCTGGCTTACTTCACTCTGTATAATAGGCTCCAGTTTCATCCACCTCATTAGGACTGATTCAAATGTATTCTTTTTAATTGCTGAGTAATACTCCATTGTGTATATGTACCACAGCTTTCTTATCCATTCATCTGCTGATGGACATCTAGGTTGCTTCCATGTCCTGGCTATTATAAACAGTGCTGCGAAGAACATTGGGGTACACATGTCTCTTTCCCTTCTGGTTTCCTCAGTGTGTATGCCCAGCAGTGGGATTGCTGGATCATAAGGCAGTTCTATTTCCAGTTTTTTAAGGAATCTCCACACTGTTCTCCATAGTGGCTGTACTAGTTTGCATTCCCACCAACAGTGTAAGAGGGTTCCCTTTTCTCCACACCCTCTCCAGCATTTATTACTTGTAGACTTTTGGATCGCAGCCATTCTGACTGGCGTGAAATGGTACCTCATAGTGGTTTTGATTTGCATTTCTCTGATAATGAGTGATGTTGAGCATCTTTTCATGTGTTTGTTAGCCAT
>NW_011495035.1:1389591-1395018 GCF_000754665.1 Bison bison bison | reverse complement strand
TTTGATTGGGTCATTTATTTTTCTGGAGTTGAGCTGTAGGAGTTGCTTGTATATTTTTGAGATTAGTTGTCAGTTGCTTCATTTGCTATTATTTTCTCCCATTCTGAAGGCTGTCTTTTCACCTTGCTAATAGTTTCCTTTGATGTGCAGAAGCTTTTAAGGTTAATTAGGTCCCATTTGTTTATTTTTGCTTTTATTTCCAATATTCTGGGAGGTGGGTCATAGAGGATCCTGCTGTGATATATGTCAGAAAGTGTTTTGCCTATGTTCTCCTCTAGGAGTTTTATAGCTTCTGGTCTTAGGTTTAGATCTTTAATCCATTTTGAGTTTATTTTTGTGTATGGTGTTAGAAAGTGTTCTAGTTTCATTCTTTTACAAGTGGTTGACCAGATTTCCCAGCACCACTTGTTAAAGAGATTGTCTTTAATCCATTGTATATTCTTGCCTCCTTTGTCAAAGATAAGGTGTCCATATGTGCATGGATTTATCTCTGGGCTTTCTATTTTGTTCCATTGATCTATATTTCTGTCTTTGTGCCAGTAATGATCTCCTTTAGAATGGACTAGTTGGATCTCCTTGCAGTCCAAGGGACTCTCAAGAGTTTTCTCCAACACCACAGTTCAAAAGCATCAATTCTTCGGTGCTCAGCCTTCTTCACAGTCCAACTCTCACATCCATATATGACCACTGGAAAAACCATAGCCTTGACTAGATGGACCTTTGTTGGCAAAGTAATGTCTCTGCTTTGGAATATGCTATCTAGGTTGGTCATAACTTTTATTCCAAAGAGTAAGCATCTTTTAATTTCATGGCTGCAGTCACCATCTGCAGTGATTTTGGAGCCCCCCAAAATAAAGTCTGACACTGTTTCTACTGTTTCCCCATCTATTTGCCATGAAGTGATGGGACCAGATGCCATGATCTTCATTTTCTGAATGCTGAGCTTTAAGCCAACTTTTTCACTCTCCACTTTCATTTTCATCAAGAAGCTTTTTAGTTCCTCTTCACTTTCTGCCATAAGAGTGGCGTCATCTGCATATCTGAGGTTATAAGACTCTATTTTTAAAGCAAATTTCATATATTTTTAAAATAATTTTTGTGATTTTTTTTTAATATTGTATTTTTAAGAGTCTAACCTCTACTCTAGGTTTTTAATCTTTGCTTTTTGGTATTTGTTATCAATTTTGTACCTTTAAGAATCCAATCTTCAGTACCCATTTTTACTTAGGAGTGTGATTACTGGCTTGATTGCCCTTTGCCCCTTTTGACTCTCCTTTTTTTCTCCTAGGTCACCTCTATCTCCTCCCTCCCCCTTCTCTTCTCTACCCAACTCTGTGAACCTCTTTGGGTATTCCAAGCTGTGGAGAACACTTAGGGAACTGATTACTGGCTAGATCTGTCTCTCTCCTTTTGACCACCCCCTTCTTTTCCTCCTGGTCACCTCTATCTCCTTCCTCCCTCTCCTCTTCTCTATGTAACTCCATGAGCCTCTCTGAGTGTTCCAGTCTGTGGAGAGCAAATAGGGATTTGATTACTGGCTAGTGTGCTCTCTCCCCTTTTGATCCTCCTTCTCCTCCTCCTGGTCACCTCTATCTCCCTCCTCCCTCTTCTCTTCTCCATGTAACTCAGCGAACCTTTCTGGATGTTCCTCACTGTGGAGAATCTTTTCTCCATTAACCTAGATGTTTTATCATCAGTGCTGTATGGATGGAGAAGTCGTGAGGCTACTCTAAGAATACGACTGAAAACCAGAGGCAGGAGGCTTAAATCCAAAATCTGAGAACACCAGTGAACTCCTGACTCCAGGGAACATTAATCGATAACAGCTCATCCAAAAGCCTCCATACATACACTGAAACCAAGCTCCACCCAAGAGCCAACAACTTCCAGAGCAAGACATACCATGCAAACTCTCCAGCAACACAGGAACATAGCCCTGAGCTTTAATATACAGGCTGTCCAAAGCCACACCAAACCCATAAAAATCTCAGAACTTACTACTGGACACTTCATTGCACTCCAGAGAAAAGAAATCCAGCTCCACCCACCAGAACACCGACACAAGCTTCCCTAACCAGAAAACCTTGACAAGCCACTTGTCCAACCCCACCCACAGGAAGGGACCTCCACAATAAAGAGGAACCACAGACTGCCAGAATACAGAAAGGCCCCCAACACAGCAATCTAAACAAGATGAAAAGGCAGAGAAATATTCAGCAGGTAAAGGAACATGATAAATGCCCACCGAACCAAATAAAAGAGGAGGAGATAGGGAATCTACCTGAAAAAGAAATCAGAATAATGATAGTAAAAATGATCCAAAATCTTGAAAACAAAATGGAGTTACAGATAAATAGCCTGGAGACAAGAATTGAGAAGATGCAAGAAATGTTTAACAAGGACCTAGAAGAAATAAAAAAGAATCAATCAATAATGAATAAGGCAATAAATGAGATCAAAAACATTCTGGAGGGAACCAACAGTAGAATAACTGAGGCAGAAGAGAGGATAAGTGAGGTGGAAGATAAAATGGTGGAAATAAATGACACAGGGAGGGGAAAAATTAAAAAGAAATGAGGACAACCTCAGAGAACTCTGGGACAATGTCAAATGCCCCAACATTTAAATCATAGGAGTCCCAGAAGAAGATAAAAAGAAAGGCCATAAGAAAATACTTGAGGAGATAATAGTTGAAAACTTCCCTAAAATAGGGAAGGAAATAATCACCCAAGTCCAAGAAACCCAGAGAGTCCCAAACAGGATAAACCCAAGGTGAAACAGCCCAAGACACATATTAATCAAATTAACAAAGATCAAACACAAAGCACAAATATTAAAAGCAGCAAGGGAAAAACAACAAATAACACACAAGGGGATTCCCACAAGGATAAAAGCTGATCTTTCAATAGAAATTCTTCAAGCCAGAAGGGAATGGCAGGACATACTTAAAGTGATGAAAGAGTAAAACCTACAACCCAGATTACTGTACCCAGCAAGGATCTCATTCAAATATGAAGGAGAAATCAACAGCTTTACAGACAAGCAAAAGTTCAGAGAATTCAGCACCACCAAACCAGCTCTTAAACAAATGCTAAATGATCTTCTCTAAACAGAAAACACAGAAAAGGTATATAAACTCAAACCCAAAACAACAAAGTAAATGGCAATGGGATCATACTTATCAATAATTACCTTAAATGTAAATGGGTTGTGCCCCAACCAAAAGACAAAGACTGGCTGAATGGATACAAAAACAAGACCCTTATATATGCAGTCTACAAGAGACCCACCTCAAAACAAGGGACACATACAGACTGAAAGTGAAGGGCTGTAAAAGATATTTCACCCAAATGGAGACCAAAAGAAAGCAGGAGTAGCAATACTCATATCAGATAAAATAGACTTTGAAATAAAGGCTGTGAAAAGAGACAAAGAAGGACACTGCATAATGATCAAAAGATCAATCAAGAGGAAGATATAACAATTATGAATATATATGCACCCAACATAGGAGCACCACAATATGTAAGGCAAATGCTAACAAGTATGAAAGGGGAAATGAATAGTAACATAATAATAGTGGGAGACTTTAATACCCCACTCACACCTATGGATAGATTAGCTAAACAGAAAATTAGCAAGGAAACACAAACTTTAAATGATACAATAGACCAATTATACCTAATTGATACCTATAGGACATTTCACCCCAAAACAATGAAATTCACCTTTTTCTCAAGTGCACATGGAACCTTCTCCAGGATAGAACACATCCTGGGTCATAAATCCAGCCTTGGTAAATTTTAAAAATTGAAATCATTCTAAGCATCTTTTCTGATCACAATGTAGTAAGATTATATATCAACTACAGGGAAAAAAAAAAACTATTAAAAATTCCAACATATGGAGGCCAAACAACACACTTCTGAATAACCAATGAACTACAGAAGAAATAAAAAAAGAAATCAAAATCTGCATAGAAACAAATGAAAACACAACAACCCAAAACCTATGGGACTCAGTAAAAGCAGAGCCAAGGGGAAGGTTCATAGCAATACAAGCTTACCTCAAGAAACAAGAAAAAAGTCAAATAAATAACCTAACTCTACACCTAAAGCAACTAGAAAAGGAAAAAATAAAGAACCCCAGGGTTAGTATAAGGAAAGAAATCATAAAATTTAGGGCAAAAATAAATGCAAAAGAAACAAAAGAGACGATAGCAAAAATCAATAAAGCCAAACACTGGTTCTTTGAGAAGATCAATAAAATTGACAAACTATTAGCCAGACTCATCAAGAAACAAAGGGAGAAGAATCAAATCAACAAAATTAGAAATGAAAATGGAGAAATCACAAAAGACAACACAGAAATACAAAGGATCATAAGAGACTACTATCAGCAACTATATGCCAATAAAGTGGACAACTTGGAAGAAATGGACAAATTCTTAGAAAAGTATAAATTTCCAAAACTGAACCAGGAAGAAAGAGAAAACCTTAACAGACCCATCATAAGCACAGAAATCAAAACTGTAATCAGAAATCTTCCAGCAAACAAAAGCCCAGGACCAGATGGCTTCACAGCTGAATTCTACCAAAAATTTACAGAAGAGCTCTAAATTGAGTAGGATGTCCTATTATCCTACTCAAACTCTTCCATAAAACTGCAGAGGAGAGTAAACTTCCAAACTCATTCTATGAGGCCACTATCACCCTAATATCAAAACCTGACAAAGATGCCACAAATAAAGAAAACTACAGGCTAATATCACTGATGAATATAAATGCAAAAATCCTTAACAAAATCCTAGCAAACAGAATCCAACAACATATTAAAAAGATCATACATCATGACCAAGTGGGCTTTATCCCAGGGATGCAAGGATTTTTTAATATCTGGGAATCAATCAAAGTAATATACCACATTAACAAATTGAAAAATAAAAACCATATGATTATCTCAACAGATGCAGAGAAAGCCTTTGACAAAATTCAACATCTGTTTATGATAAAAACCCTCCAGAAAGTAGGCATAGAAGGACCATACCTCAACATAATAAAAGCTATATATGACAAACGCACAGCAAACATTATCCTCTATAGTGAAAAATTGACAGCATTTCCCCTAAAGTCAGGAACAAGACAAGGGTGCCCACTCTCACCACTACTATTAAATACAGTTTTGGAAGTTTTAGCCACAGCAATCAGAGAAGAAAAAGAAATAAAAGAAATCCAGATTGGAAAAGAAGTAAAACTCTCACTGTTTGCAGATGACATGATTCTCTACATAGAAGACCCTAAAGACTCCACCAGAAAATTACTAGAGTTAATCAATGAATATAGTAAAGTTGCAGGATATAAAATTAACACACATAAATCCCTTGCATTCCTATACACTAACAATGAGAAAACAGAGAAATTAAGGAAA
>NW_011495035.1:1381673-1389491 GCF_000754665.1 Bison bison bison | reverse complement strand
ATGTAGAAAACTATAAAACACTGATGAAAAAAATCAAAGATGACACAAATAGATGGAGAAATATACCATGTTCATGGATTGGAAGAATCAATATAGTGAAAATGAGTAAATTACCCAAAGCAATCTATAGAGTCAATGCAATCCCTATCAAGCTACCAATGGTATTTTTCACAGAACTAGAACAAATAATTTCACAATTTGTATGGAAATACAAAAAACCTCAAACAGCCAAAGAAATCTTGAGAAAGAAGAATAGACCTGGAGGAATCAACCTGCCTGACTTCAGGCTATCCTACAAAGCTACAGTCTTCAAGACGTGGTATTGGCACATCAAGTACGATACCGGCACAAAGACAGAAATATAGATCAATGAAACAAACTAGAAAGCCCAGAGATCAATCCACGCACCTATGAACACCTTATCTTCGACAAAGGAGGCAAGAATATACAATGAAGAAAAGACAATCCTTTTAACAAGTGGTGCTGGGAAAACTGGTCAACCACTTGTAAAGAATGAAATTAGAACACTTTCTAACATCATACACAAAAACACTCTCTGACAAAACTGGAGCCCATTATACAGAGTGAAGTAAGCCAGAAGGAAAAACACCAATACGGTATACTAACGCATATATATGGAATTTAGAAAGAGGGTAACAATAACCCTGTGTACGAGACAGCAAAAGAGACACTGATGTATAGAACAGTCTTATGGACTCTGTGGGAGAGAGAGAGGGTGGGAAGATTTGGGAGAATGGCATTGAAACATGTAAAATATCATGTATGAAACGAGATGCCAGTCCAGGTTCGATGCACGATACTGGATGCTTGGGGCTAGTGCACTGGGACGACCCAGAGGGATGGTATGGGGAGGGAGGAGGGAGGAGGGTTCAGGATGGGGAACACATGTATACCTGTGGTGGACTCATTTTGATATTTGGCAAAACTAATACAATTATGTAAAGTTTAAAAATAAAATAAAATTAAAAAAAAATCACAGCAAGATCATCTATGACCCACCTCCCAGAGTAATGGAATCGAAGCAAAAATAAACAAATGGGACCTAATTAAACTTAAAAGATTTTGCACAACGAAGAAAACTGTAAGCAAGGTGAAAAGACAGCCTTCAGAATGGGAGAAAATAACAGCAAATGAAGCAACTGACAAAGAATTAATCTCAAAAATATACTAGCAGCTCCTGAAGCTCAATTCCAGAAAAATAAATGACCCAATCAAAATAATGGGCCAAAGAACTAAACAGACATTTCTCCAAAGAAGACATACAGATGGCTAACAAACACATGAAAAGATGCTCAACATCACTCATTATCAGAGAAATGCAAATCAAAACCACAATGAGGTACCATCTCACCATCTCAGAATGGCTGCTATCCAAAAGTCTACAAGCTATAAATGCTGGAGAGGGTGTGGAGAAAAGGGAACCCTCTTGCATTGTTGGTGGTAGCGCAAACTAGTACAGCCACTATGGAGAACAGTGTGGAGATTCCTTAAAAAACTGGATATAGAACTGCCATATGACCCAGCAATCCCACTTCTGGGGACACACACTGAGGAAACCAGAATTGAAAGAGGCACACCGCAGCACTGTTTACAATAACCAGGACATGGAAGCAACCTAGATGTCCATCGGCAGATGAATGGATAAGAAAGCTGTGGTACATATACACAATGCAATATTACTCAGCCATTAAAAAAAATACATTTGAATCAGTTCTAATGAGGTAGAATAAACTGGAGCTTATTATACAGACTGAAGTAAGTCAGAAAGGAAAACACCAGTAGAGTATACTAACGCATATATATGGAATCTAAAAAGATGGTAACAATGACCGTATATGCGAGACAGCAAAAGAGACACAGATGTATAGAATAGTCTTTTGGCGTCTTTAAGAGAAGGCAAGGGTGGGATGATTTGAGAGAATAGCATTGAAACATGTATATTATCATATGTGAAACAGATCGCCAGTCCAGGTTCAACTGGGGGGGTTCAGGATGAGGAACACACGTACACCCATGGTTGATTCATGTCAATGTATGGCAAAAACCACCACAATATTGTGAAATAATTTAGTTCAGTTCAGTTCAGTCGCTCAGTCGTGTCTGACTCTTTGTGACCCCATGAATCGCAGCACGCCAGGCCTCCCTGTCCATCACCAACTCCCAGAGTTCACCCAGACTCACATCCATAGAGTCAGTGATGCCATCCAGCCATCTCGTCCTCTGTCGTCCCCTTCTCCTCCTGCCCCCAATCCCTCCCAGCATCAGAGTCTTTTCCAATGAGTCAACTCTTCGCATGTAGCCTCCAATTAAAATAAATAAATTTTTAAAAACAAGAAACAAATGATCATGAAGAAAAATAAATAAATAAATAAAATAAAATAAATTCATAAAAAAAAAGAAAGAATGGCCCCAAATGTTCCAAACTTGGTAATATGTGTGTGTGTGTGTGTGTGTATTTGTGTGTGTGCAAGCACTTGCAAAATCCAGAATCTTGGCAAAATTTAAGCAGAGCAGGAAAAAAACTTTTTAAAAAACTATGCCTAAACACATCATAGACAAGATGCTGAAAAACAAAGATAAAAAGAAATTAAAGGGATTGGAGAGACAGAAAGGGTATAATAGATATAGGGGAACAATAATAGGAAGAATATCAAAATTAAAATAAAGGCATGAAGGAAGGGAGAGACAGGTGGAGGGAAGGAGGGAAGGAATGAGGAAGGAAGAAAGGAAACTAGCAAACAAGAACTATATACTCAAGATAAAAATCCTTCACACGGGAGAGGGAACTCAAGACATTTTCAGATAAACAAAAACTCAGAGTTTGTCACCAGCAGACTCAAACATCAATAAGTAGTTTTAAAAAAATTCTTGAGGCTGAAGAGGAATGAAATCAAATGAAAATTCAAGTTTACTAGAAGGAGTTGAAGAAAACCAGAAATGGCAACTATGTGGGTAAACATTTTAAAAAATATCTTTTTTTCTCCTTCTCCTAATTTATTTCAAAGACAGTTGACTATTTAAATATACACATGCACACATACACACACACGTGAACACTGCCTGTCAGAGTATATTTGTAGATGCACAGGATATTAAAAAAAAAGTGCAAAAGTGAGAGTATATTAATGGAATTATGTAGTTATAAAGTCAAGGCTGTATATCATCACCCTGCTTATTTAACTTATATGTAGAGAACATCACGAGAAACACTGGGCTGGAAGAAGCACAAGCTGGAATCAAGATTGCCTGGAGAAATATCAATAACCTCAGATATGCAGATGACACCACCCTTACGGCAGAAAGTGAAGAGGAACTAAAAAGCCTCTTGATGAAAGTGAAAGAGATGGAAAAAGTTGGTTTAAAGCTCATCATTCAGAAAACAGATCATGGCATCTGGTCCCATCACTTCATGGGAAATAGATGGGGAAACAGTGGAAACAGTGTCAGACTTTATTTTGGGGGGTTCCAAAATCACTGCAGATGGTGATTGCAGCCATGAAATTAAAAGATGCTTACTCCTTGGAAGGAAGGTTATGACCAACCTAGACAGCTGGGAGGGATTGGGGGCAAGAGGAGAAGGGGATGACAGAGGATGAGATGGCTGGATGGCATCACTGACTCAATGGACATGAGTCTGAGTGAACTCCGGGAGTTGGTGATGGACAGGGAGGCCTGGCGTGCTGCGATGCATGGGGTCACAAAGTCGGACACGACTGAGCGACTGATCTGATCTGATCTGAGACAGCATATTGAAAAGCAGAGACGTTACTTTGCCAACAAAGGTCTGTCTAGTCAAGGCTATGGTTTTTCCAGTAGTCATGTATGGATGTGAGAGTTGGACTGTGAAGAAAGCTGAGCGCCGAAGAACTGATGCTTTGAACTGTGGTGTTGGAGAAGACTCTTGAGAGTCCCTTGTACTGCAAGGAGATCCAACCAGTCCATTCTGAAGGAGATCAGTCCTGGGTGTTCATTGGAAGGAACGATGCTAAAGCTGAAACTCCAGTACTTTGGCCACCTCATGCGAAGAGTTGACTCATTGGAAAAGACTCTGATGCTGGGAGGGATTGAGGGCAGGAGGAGAAGGGGACGACAGAGGATGAGATGGCTGGATGGCATCACCGACTCGATGGACATGAGTTTGAGTGAACTCTGGGATTTGGTGATGGACAGGGAGGACTGGCATGCTGCGATTCATGGGGTCGCAAAGAGTTGGACACAACTGAATGACTGAACTGAACTGAAAGTTACTACATTTGATGTGAAGTGGAACAATATTTACATTAACTGGACAGTAGTAAGTTAAAGGATATACCATAATCCCAAGGAGATAAAAATCTTCATAACCTACTAGCAAGTGTCATTCACATGTTTTTTCTTACATGTTTTCTCAGTCCCAATCAAGGTCTATGTCAGTAAAAGAAACTCTATAAGGCATAAAAATAATTAGGTCAACGTAAAAAGCTTTTTTTTTTTAATGATTTGGCATGAAACGTGAATAAAACTTAATGCATTTTATATCCCAAGTGTCATTTCTTAAACCTAAACTTTTCATAAGATCTAACATCTAATAAATCCTTGAATTGGTATGTCTTGTGGTATTAACTGTAACTTTCAACTGAGAAAGCTTATGTTACAAATAGGGATTTTCTTCTTGTTTTATTTGCCTTTGCCTTTGATACTTTGGGCCAACGTTTATTTATTCCACATGTATTTTTGTTCCAACACCACATAATCTCAAAGAGAATTTTAAAATGTAAAATGTGATGGCATATAACGGTCATTAGAATGGCTACTACAAATGTTAATTAACTGTTCTAAATAATACAGAGATTCCACTCTACAGCAGAAAACATACTTTCAAAGGAGTAGTACACATCCTATACCATTTTCATTTTCACCAATCTTCCAGAAAGATGTACTCTACAAGAGCCCTCAAATTCAATAATCTAAGCTGGTGACTTCTCTACACATTGATTAATATCATATCGTGCACTATACATATAATACCACTGTTATAAAAGCAATGGCAAGAGACAGTGTAATGATTTTGTAGACAACCACAAAAGACTAATATGACAGCATATAATTATTTGTTTGTTAAACAAGGCTCTAGCTTCACACATTCAATTTTAATGTAAAATAAAAAAGAAGAAGAAACACATGATTATCTGGCAGATATTTGTTTGTCAAAGATCCATATCCTGGATACTCTGCCCTTAAAGATTCTATCTCTGGATCAGATTTTGACTGGGAACTAGAAATTATGCTGCATGAGTCAAAATAAAAGGAAAGGAATAACAAAATAAAAGTACATTCAAACTATATCCTTTTAGAAAAGAAAACCAAAAAAGAATTTAACAAGAAAACATGAGCCTGGAGACTGCATTCCTGGGTCTGAATTGTTTAGTTCATTATTTGAAATGAGCATAAGAAACACAAATTGGACAGGGGATTCTTTCAAAAACGTGCTTATTCTTCTTGGAGCTTTGTCAGACCAGTCTGACTTTAGATGCTGGCCAGTCATGTCTGAGCATCCTTTTGGACCATCTATTCCAAGTCTGCTCTGCCTGGAATCCACTAGACTTAACTCTTTTTTACTTCCTATCATCAACTGTGTTTATCTTATTCATCCTAAGGCCCGGTCTAGCTCAAAAGACTAAACCCAGTCCAAACTAGACTCCATCATCCAGAGGGAGAATTATGTGGGCCAAGTACTTCTCTAGGTGGGTGAATGAATGATTTAGAGATTGCCATCAGTATGGAATGCCTGTAAGTTCCATTCAATGAGGACACTCGTGGCTTATAGTTGATTCAGGATAAAGTTATCATACAATTGCGCTCATTTCACATGCTAGTAAGGTTATGCTCAAAATCTTTCAAGCTAGGCTTCAGCAGTACATGAACTGAGAACTTTCAGATGCAAAACTTGGGTTAAGAAGATGCAGAGGGACCAGAGATCAAATTGTCAGCCTTGACTGGATCATAGAGAAAGCAAGGGAATTCCAGAAAAACATCTACTTCTGCTTCATTGACCATGTGAATACCTTTGACTGTGTGGATCACAACAAACTATGAAAAATTCTTAAAGAGATGGGAATACCAGACCACCTTATCTGTCTCCTGAGAAACTTACATGTGGGGCAAGAAGCAAAGGTTATTAATATAACTGGACATGGAACAACTGACTGGTTCAAACCTTGGAAAGGAGTATGACAAGGCTGTATATTGACATCCTGTTTATTTAACTTATATGCAGAGCACATCATGCGAAATGCCAGGTAGGTGAATCACAAGCTGGAATTAAGATTGCTGGGAGAAATATCAACAACCTTAGATATGCAAATAATACCACTTTAATGGCAGAAAGTAAAGAGGAACTAAAGAGCTTCCTGATGAGAATGAAAGAGAGAATGAATAGCTGGCTTAAAACTCTGCATTCAAAAAACTAAGATCATGGCATCCGGTGTCATCACTTCATGGCAAATAGAAGGGGAAAAAGTGGAAACAGTAAGATTTTCTTTTCATGGGCTCCAAAATCATTGCAGACAGTGACTGTAGCCATGAAATCAAAAGACGCTTGCTCCTTGGAAGAAAAGCTATGACAAACCTAAACAGCATATTAAAAAGCAGAAGCATCATATTGCCAACAAAGGTCCACATAGTCAAAGCTATGGTTTCTCCAGTAGTCATGTACGGATGTGAGAATTGGACCATTAAGAAGGCTGAAAGAAAAGAAAGAAAGTGAAGTCATTCAGTTATGTCCGACTCTTTGTGACCCCATGGACTATATCCTGCCAGGCTCCTCTGTCCATGAAATTCTCTAGGCAAGAGTACTGGAGTGGGTTGCCATTTCTTTCTCCAGGGTATCTTCCCAACCCAGGGATCGAACTCACGTCTCATGCATTGCAGGCAGACTCTTTTCCATCTGAGCCACCAGGGAAGCCTTTAGGAAGGCTGAATGCCCAAGAATTGATGCTTTCAAATTGTGGGCTGGAGAAGACTCTTGAGAGTCCCTTGGACTTCAAGGAGATTAAAACCAGTCAATCCTAAAAGAAATCAACCCTGGATATTCATTGGAAGGACTGATATTTAGGCCACCTAATGCAAAGAACCAACTCATTCGAAAAGACCCTGGTGTTGGGAAAGATGGAAGGCAAAAGGAGAAGGTGGCAGATGGTGAGATGGTTAGATAGCATCACCAACTCCATGGACATGAATTTGAGCAAACTCTGGGAGATAGTGAAGGACAGAGAAGGCTGGCATGCTGCAGTCCATGGGGTTGCAAAGGGTCAGACATGACTTAGCTGAACAACAACAACAGGAATAAGTACTTGATGCTTACTTTTATCATCTTTTCTGATGAAATAGGTGGAAAAAAATCAAATATCACGCTTATTAATGTCTATATTATTGTTTGTTGTGGTTTAGTTGCTAGGTTGTGTCCAGCTCTTTTGTGACCCCATGGACTGTAGCTTGCCAAACTCCTCTACCCATGGGACAGAGACAAGAATGTTGGAATGGGTTGCCATTTCCTTCCTCAGAATATCTTCCTGACTCATGGATCAAACCTGCATCTCCTGCATTGGTAGGTGGATTCTTTACAACTGAGCCACTAGGGAAGTCCATTAATGTCTCTATAGTTTGCATTAAAAATTATTGCTAATACAAAGACAAGAAAAAAATGAGTTGTTTGGTTTCAAAATATGGTACTCTTCAAAGTAAAAAAAAAAATTCCATATAGAAAATTTAAGTAATGTCACCCAGTCTTCAAAAAAAAAAAAAAAAACTAAATTCAGA
>NW_011495035.1:1361808-1381489 GCF_000754665.1 Bison bison bison | reverse complement strand
GTTAGGACATGATTAAAATATATCAGTCAAAATTGGATAGTATTTCCAAAATGAGAAATGAATTTTAGCTTGTTAATAATTCCCTCCTCAGAACTATTTATACAAAGGAGTTTAAAGTTTGCAACTCACTTAACAAATACAAATAACTATATCACAGTAACTGCAAAAGTAAAACAAGAGGAAAATATGTATAAATCAAGAATAATCCAAGAATAAATCACAATCAGGAATAATCCATGGGTTTCCCTGGTGTCTCAGCTGGTAAAGAATCTGCCTGCAATGTGGGAGACCTGGGTTCAATCTCTGAGTTGGGAAAATCCCCTGGAGAAGGGACTGGCTACCCACTCCAGTATTGTGGCCTGGAGAATTCCACATACCATATAGTCCATGGGGTCACAAAGAGCTGGACATAACTGAGTGACTTTCACTTTTACTTCAGGAATAATCCATAACCTCCAAAGTAAAAATGTGGGCAAAGATTTGAATTAAGTGTCTCTCTAGGGATAGATGATTGGAAACTAGGATAGTTGAACATAAACTATATAAAGACAATCACAGAATGTGAAGTAAGGATTCATCATGACATACAAGTAGGAGTAGGGTCTCTCAGAAACTGCACAGAAGAGGTTATGCGATTTGTAAACTCACAGAGATCTAAAGCCACGGTGAATCTTAAAAATGTTTCCATTGAGGAGTAACATGGATAATCACAGAGTCTAATATTAAAATACAACTGAAAACAAACCAGGATGAATAATATGACCAGCAGTGTTTGGGGTTCACTCAGTCTCTCCTGATCATTTCTTCTCATCTGGACAGCATTTGTACCTTGATTTCTTTAGCTCAGATGATGTTTCTGTTCACTGTTTTAAGATCACTGTCACTGCTATTTACCAAATATCTTTTTGACCCCACTAATAGCTAAAACTTAGATAATTTGCTTTTCCAAAGGTCAATGCCCAAACTATTAAGGGCATTAGATTTGGTCTCCAAATTTATGATGAAGAGACATAAAACACTTTAACTAGAGAAAAGAGACAACCAAAGGAACTTTTAATAAAGTGCGCTTTGGGACAAGGAAAACACCATCGTTTTTTGATATCGTGGTTTTGTTTATCCAACCATTATTTATCTGTAGGTGATCTGGGAAATAGACTCTTGGAGGGCACAAACAGAACCTTGTGCACCAGGACCTAGGAGAAAGGAGCAGTGACCCCACAAGAGACTGACTCAGACTTGCCTGTGAATATCCAGCAACTCCAGCAGAGGCGTGGGTCGGTGGTGGCCTCCTGCAGGGTTGGGGGCACTGAGTGTAGCAGTGCATGCTACCTTTTGAAAGTGGTCGCCATTATCTTCATTACTTCCACCATAGTTTGGCCCCAGGTAAATAGCAGGGTTAGAACCGGACAGGGAACAACAGACTGGTTCCAAATAGGAAAAGGAGTATGTCAAGGCTGTATATTGTCACCCTGCTTATTTAACTTATATGCAGAGTACATCATGAGAAATGCTGGGCTGGAAGAAACACAAGCTGGAATCAAGATTGCCGGGAGAAATATCAATAACCTCAGACATGCAGATGACACCACCCTTATGGCAGAAAGTGAAGAGGAACTGAAAAGCCTCTTGATGAAAGTGAAAGAGGAGAGTAAAAAAATTGGCTTAAAGCTCAACATTCAGAAAACTAAGATCATGGCATCGGGTCCCATCACTTCATGGCAAATAGGTGGGGAAACAGTGGAAACAGTGGCTGACTTTATTTTGGGGGGTTCCAAAATCACTGCAGATGGTGACTGCAGCCATGAAATTAAAAGACGCTTACTCCTTGAAAGAAAAGTTATGACCAACCTAGGTAGCATATTAAAAAGCAGACACATTACTTTGCCAACAAAGGTCTGTCTAGTCAAGGCTATGGTTTTTCCAGTGCTCATATATGGATGTGAGAGTTGGACTGTGAAGAAGGCTGAGCGCCAAAGAATTGATGCTTTTGAACTGTGGTGTTGGAGAAGACTCTTGAGAGTCCCTTGGACTGCAAGGAGATGCAACCAGTCCATCCTAAAGGAGATCAGTCCTGGGTGTTCATTGGAAGGACTGAAACTGAAGCTGAAACTCCAATACTTTGGCCACCTCATGTGAAGAGCTGACTCATTGGAAAAGACTCTGATGCTGGGAGGGATTGGAGGCAGGAGGAGAAGGGGATGACAGAGGATGAGATGGCTGGATGGCATCACCGACTCGATGAACATGAGTATGGGTGGTAAACTTCAGGTGTTGTTGATGGACAGGAAGGCCTGGCGTGCTGCAATTCATGGGGTCGCAAAGAGTTGGACACGACTGAGCGACTGAACTGAACTGAACTGAAGTAGCAGGGAGGGAACACAGCTTCACCCATCAACAGAAAATTGGATTAAAGATTTACTGAGCATGGCCCTGCCCATCAGAACAAAACCGTTTCCCCATCAGTCAGTCTCTCCCATCTGCAAGATTCCATAAGCCTCTGATCCTTCTCCATCAGAGGGTAGACAGACTGAAAACCACAACCACAGAAAACCAACCAATCTAATTCTAGTAATGGAAACCACAATCACAGAAAACTAACCAATCTGATCACATGGACCAGAGCCTTGTCTATCTCAGTGAAACTATGAGCCATGCCATGTAGAGCCACCCAAGACAGATGAGTCATAGTGGAGAGTTCTGACAAAATGTGGTCCACTGGAGAAAGGAATGGCAAACCACTTCAGTATTCTTGCCTTGAGAATCCAGTGAACAGTATGAAAAGGCAAAAACATAGGACACTGAAAGAGGAACTCCCCAGGTCAGTAGGTGCCCAATATGCTGCTGGAGATCAGTGGAGAAATAGCTCCAGAAAGAATGAAGGGATGGAGCCAAAGCAAAAACAACACCCAGCTGTAGATGTGACTGGTGATGGAAGTAAAGTCTGATGCTGTAAAGAGCAATACTGCATAGGAACCTGGAATGTTAGGTCCATGAATCAAAGCAAATTGGAAGTGGTCAAACAGGAAATGGCAAGAGTCAATGTTGACATTTTAGGAATCAGCAAACTAAAATGGACTAGAATAGGTGACTTTAACTCCGGTTACCATTTATCTACTACAGTGGGAAACAATCCCTTAGAAAAAATGGAGTAGCCATGATAGTCAACAAAAGAGTCCAAAGTGCAGAACTTGGGTACAGTCTCAAAAACAACAGAATGATCTCTTCTGGTTTCCAAGGCAAACCATTCAATATCACAGTAATCCAAGTCTATGCCCCAACCAGTAATGCTGAAGAAGCTGATGTTGAATGGTCCTATGAAGACCTACAAGACCTTCTAGAACTAACATCCAAAAAAGATGTCCTCTTCATTATAGGGGACTGGAATGCAAAAGTAGGAAGTCAAGAAGTAGCTGGAGTAACAGGCAAATTTGGCGTTGGAATACAGAATGCAGCAGGGCAAAGGCTAAAAGAGTTTTGCCAAGAGAAGGCACTGGTCATAGCAAACACCTTTTTCCAACAACACAAGAGAAGACTCTACACATGGACATCACCAGAGGGTCAACACTGAAATCAGACTGATTATATTCTTTGCAGCCAAAGATGGAGAAGCTCTACAGTCAGCAAAAACGAGACCAGGAGCTGACTGGGGCTCAGATCATGAACTCCTTATTGTCAAATTCAGACTGAAATTGAAGAAAGTGGGGAAAACAACTAGACCATTCAGGTATGACCTAAATCAAATCCCTTATGATTATACAGTGGAAGTGAGAAATAGATCTAAGGGACTAGATCTGATAGAAAGAGTGCCTGATAAAATATGGACGGAGGTTCATGACATTGTACAGGAGACAGGGATCAAGACCATTCCCAAGAAAAAGAAATGCAAAAAACCAAAATGGTTGTCTGAGGAAGCCTAAAAAATACCTGCGAAAAGAAGAGAAGTGAAAAACAAAGGAGAAAAGGAAAGATATACCCATTTGAATGCAGAGTTCCAAAGAATAGCCAGGAGAGATAAGAAAGCCTTCCTCAGTGATCAATGCAAAGAAATAGAGGAAAACAATAGAATGGGAAAGACTAGAGATCTCTTCATGAAAATTAGAGATTCCAAGGGAAAATTTCACTCAAAGATGGGCTAAATAAAGGACAGAAATGGTACGGACCTAACAGAAGCAGAAGATATTAAGAAGAGGTGGCAAGAATACACAGAAGAACTGTACAAAAAAGATCTTCACGACCCAGATAATCACAATCATGTGATCACTGACGTAGAGCCAGACATCCTGGAATGTGAAGTCAAGTGGGCCTTAGAAAGCATCACTACAAACAAAGCTAGTGGAGGTGATGGAGTTCCAGTTGAGCTATTTCAAATACTGAAAGATGATGCTGTGAAAGTGCTGCACTCAACATGCCAGCAAATTTGGAAAAGTCAGCAGTGGCCACAGGACTGGAAAAGGCCAGTTTTTATTCCAATCCCAAAGAAAGGCAATGCCAAAGATTGCTCAAACTTTACCGCACAATTGTACTCATCTCACACGTTAGTAAAGTAATGCTCAAAATTCTCCAAGCCAGACTTCAGTAATGTCTTAACCATGAACTTCCTGATGTTCAAGGTGGTTTTAGAAAAGGCAAAGGAACCAGAGATCAAATTGCCAACATCCATCCACTGGATCATCAAAAATGCTAGAGAGTTCCAGAAAAACATCTATTTCTGCTTTATTGACTATGCCAAAGCCTTTGACTGTGTGGATCACAACAAAATGTGGAAAATTCTGAAAGAGATGGGAATACCAGACCACCTGACCTTCCTCTCAAGAAATCTGTACACAGGTCAGGAAGCAACAGTTAGAACTGGACATGGAACAATAGACTGTTTCCAAACTGGAAAAGGAATACGTCAAGGCTGTATACTATCACCTTGCTTATTTAACTTCTATGCAGAGTGCATCATGTGAAATCCTGGGCTGGATGAAGCACAAGCTGGAATCAAGATTGCCGGGAGAAATATCAATAACCTCAGATACGCAGATAAAACCACGCTTGTGGCAGAAAGTGAAAGAGAAGAGTGAAAAAGTTGGCTTAAAACTCAACACTCAGAAAACTAAGATCATGGCATCTGGTCCCATCACTTCATGGGAAATAGACGGGGAAACAGTGGAAACAGTGGCAGACTTTATTTTTGGGGGCCCCAAAATCACTGCAGATGGTGACTGAAGCCATGAAATTAAAAGATGCTTACTCCTTGGGAGACAAGTTATGACCAATCTAGACAGCAGAGACATTACTTTGCCAACAAAGGTCCGTCTAGTCAAGGCTATGGTTTTTCCAGTAATCATGTATGGATGTGAGAGTTGGACTATAAAGAAAGCTGAGTGCCGAAGAATTGATGCTTTTGAACTGTGGTGTTGGAAAAGACTATTAAGAGTCCCTTGGACTCCAAGGAGATCCAAACAGTCAATCCTTAAGGAAATCAGTCCTGAATATTCATTGGAAGGACAGATGTTGAAACTGAAACTGCAATACTTTGGCCACCTGATGTGAAGAACTGGCTCATTGGAAAAGGCCCTGATGCTGAAAAAAATTGAAGGTGGGAGGAGAAGGGGACAACAGAGGATGAGATGTCTGTATGACATTGCCAACTCAATGAACATGAGTTTGAGTAAACCCTGGGAGTTGGTGATGGACAGGGAGGCCTGGCATGCTGCAGTCCATGGGGTTGCAAAGACTTGGGCAGGAGTGAACTGAACTGAACTGATAATGTCAGAAGTGGGGGTGTGGTGAGGGGGGAAGTATTATGGGTTATAATCTTATCAGGAAAATAAAGGTAGTTTACCTAAGACCACAATGGATATGTGTATGACAGAAGTCTCAAGAGAAGGGAATGATCATTTCTAGATGAGTGAGATTAAGAAGACTTCAATGTGGAGGTGAAGATGGGACTTCGAGGCAACATTCTGAAATGTTAGTAACAGAAGCAGGTAAGTTCAAGGAACTGCAGCACTACAATTAGGTTAAAGTGGAAAGAAGGTTAGGCACCCTGGGGAAATCTTAAAACTTGAAGCTATAGGGTGAAAATAATGTTATAGATTCTGAACAGTCAAGGTTTTTATTGGCTGTTACAGGAATCTGAAATTTATCTCTGCTCCCAGTTTTATTGTTTTTAAAAACTATGTTGATCAGTCAATTTTCATATGAAACTGAGAGCAAAATAGAAGAAATGAAGTTGGGGAAAAGAGGTGAAATGGACACAAGACAATCAGATAACAGTTTTCAGGTTAAAGACACTGGAGGAAGCAAACCACTTAGGGTCAAAAAATAATGATATTTTTTTTCATAATGGATAAAAAAGTATTTAGGAACGTCGGATGATTTATTATCATTCATACCTAAGTGTTATGCTTTTTTGTTGTTCAACTTCTGTTGAAAACAGTATCTTTGCCTAAGAATCTAATGACAAATCCTCTTTGGAATGTGATTTCAAATTCTTTTTGGATTATCTGCAGACTCTCAAAAGAACTTGAAATATTTTCTTGTTACCTATAAAATGTTAGAAACACTTGCCTTTCAAAACAGCAGCTGCAGGGTGAACATCTAGAAAATAAATCCAGAGAGGCTTCCCTTCTTTGTTCTGTTAACCCAAATAGTCTACATATATTTTTCAATCTCTTTTTTTCTACATCTTTTAATATTAACCATAAGTGATGAATGGCGGGTGTGGAAGGAAGGGGACTGGAGAAACCCCATCCATTTGAAAAGAGTTCATTCTTTTTACCCTATTTTGCAGAGTGTCATTTTAAATAAGTGCTAGCCAGGAGAAGGTTTTTATTGTTTTGAACCACAGGCTTTATGTTACCTTAAAAGAAAAAAAAACCTCTCAGCCGCAAGTTAGATGCTTCTGGCAGCAATACAAATCTAGCACCACCCAGGGAGGGAGTGTATTTGCTTCTTCGCTCACTTCTGGCAGGGCAGAGGAATGCTGGACACCGAGAGATGACAAGGGAGGCTGTCCAGAGCATTGCCACGCTGCTTCCCCATCCCTCGCCTTGGGCCTCCTCCCCTGGGAACACACAGGTAAGGACATAGAGGTGCTGATGCAAGTGGAGCATCCTAGATCACTGTGACCAAGTCTGGGAGGAAGTCAAGTGCAATGCACTGAGGATGCTTACTAGGTCTCAATACCTCAGGAAGCTCAATGTGGCCTGGCGGAGGTCATAGGGTTCTCATTTCATCCACCACACTGCTAAAAAGGTCCTTCTGTGTTTCTTAGCCTTTCTATCTTTGTGTATCTCTCTGAAGCATGCTTTTCTTTAGACTATTAAGAAAAACATTGAAACAGCACTGAATGTTTGGATTTTGACAAATCGGAGGCTAGTTGTTCATCTGTTTTTCTTTTGTATTCAGAAATCAGAGCTTACAGCAATCTTGACTGCTGACAGTGAAATATCTTCTAAAGTTTCATTTTCCATGTAGTGTTGTAAAATACTACACGTGGATAAAATATAAAATTTAACATCAGACAGGGAGCTGAAAAACTACAGAGATAAAATGTTCCTATAATATGGCAGTCGTCTCTAAATATAAGGTTCCATGTTATAAATTTGGGTTCTTAATGAATTTTTTATATCATCAATTCTGTTTCCACTTAGATGTCAGAAACTGAGCTGGAAAAGATAAAAGTCAGAACAGCTAAGCATTTTGAAAATGACAAAAATAACATTTCTTGGTTGAAAGAAGGTAAGTTCTCTTACTGTTGATTTCTATCAATGTGAATATTGTGCTTTTGTTTATAAGCAAAAAAGAGTGGGCAGAATGGGGAAAACTGCCCTGCAGTTCAAATGATATTAATACTTCTGATTTTCTGTTTCTTTTTTTTTTTTTTTTGGCCTAAGTGGTAGATTGAGGGTGTTTAGTATGGAAATGCCTTTTGTATTTCTTAGGCTGCAGGACACTCAGATGATTTTATGGGTAGGGGAATATACACTTCCAGTTCAGATATATGTTAACTATAAGGTTCTTGTGCTAAGGAATTTTCTCCTTTGTACTCAGGAAGATGAAATCATTTGAGGACAGTATTTTTTAAATAATAATCACAGAAAGGAGTGCAGGCTATAGGAAGTCATGTCTACAAATAGAATTGTCATTCACTGCAATTACAGAGCCACCTTCCCAGGGGAGAGTGCTGTCGGCCACAAGCACTGTGTGCGTAAGATGCCTGCTTGAAATACACACACAAATCGATAAGTCCTCCTAGGAGGAGTACAAATTTGTGCACTTTCAAAAACACGTATAAACTCATGATTATTTACTAGAAGGTTTTATTTCATAAGCTTTTCTTTTTATGAATAACTTTAATGTTTCTTAAAGGAAACTGATTTGATATTTTATTTAAATAGATAAGTTGTCTCTTTTACACCAATTTCCTGAATCTATTCAATTGTAAAAAGATGGCTCTTAAGTCGTTGCCATTCCTCAAAACTGTTTTCTAAGGTCACAGGAGACTTAAATATATATGTCAAGTAAGTTCTATAACATCAAACATCATCATCATTATTACATCAAACACAATGACAACATGCATTAGTGATTATGCTGAATCATCAAAACAACCTTAGAAAGCACTAATTACTCCTAATATTCAGGTGAGAAAACAGAATCTCAAAGAGTTTAAGTAAATTACCTAAAATTACAAAATTAGGAAGTGACAGAGCTGGGATTTGATCCCAGACTGTGTGACTCCACAGCATATAAATTTAACTACCACCTTTCACTGTCTTTCAAAGAAAAGATGTTTAAGTCACTTGTCAGGACATGATTTGTGCTCAAAAACTTTTCTAAAGTGTTTAAATCAACACCTTCACTCTCACATATACATCTCCCATCCACTCTTATTCTTAATTGCTCTTTACCACCACTGTCATTTTTCAACTGTTCACTTTTTTTAAAAAGATTATCCTTCTGCCCCAGGGCCCCATAATCAAATTTAATAGCTGGCACTCATCTCTAGTGAAGACTTCATTTCAGGATAAAAGTGGGTACAGACATGAAGTATTTTCAGAATCATTTCCTTCCAAAAGCCACAGAGCTAAGAAATCCTTTTTTTTTTTAATTAAACAATCTTTTAAATACAAACTTAAAAAAAAAAAAACAAAAAAAACAGAAGTAAAAAACAAAAAGTGAACTCAGGCTAAAGATTCCTCTGTGTTTTTGTTGGGAAGACCAAACCCACCAAGACAGAGGAGTTCTTTACTGCTACTTATAGGGAAGTTTATCTTGTTTTGCTTCAGCTGCTCCATGCTATAGATGTATCATAGAGAAATAATGACAAAATTGATAGACCAGTCAATTGCTTCCTGAAAATTTTTGTTTTTAAAAAACTGTCTCCATTAAGTACAATGTAAGATTGAATGATTGTATTCTACAAAATCTAATTTCCCAGGTGGCCTGTTTTATCCCATTTGGACACAGTTTAAGCTACACTCAAATTATGTTTACTGTATTTCATTAATTGTGAATGATCAGGAGGAGTTAGTTTTTGAACATAAATGTCTTTTCATTTACTGTTAAGAAAAAGTTTATATGTTGGCTTATTTAAAAAGAAATAGAGTGGTGCGGTGGTAATAGTAGAGGATCTGAAGTCAGGCAGGTGAAGTTTTAAATTTTCTGCTCAGTTGTTTGCCAGCTGGTGACTATGCTCTTACTTAACCTCTCTGAGCTTCGGATTCCTTAGCCAAGGAGTATAGTATCTACCTTGTGAAATTATGGGAAAGATAGGCCATTATTTTGTGTCTTTTATCCCCTCTTTAAAGCATGGTTCAAAATCAGATAATTATTTTTTGAGATTCTGGTTCATAGTTTGAACGATGAGCACCACGGTAAGTGCTGTCTGTTTTTATAGTAATGTCAACAGAAAGGACCTCTATAAAGAGGCGACAAGGCAATTTATCTGGGATCTTAGAATTGCAGTTTGGGGGATCACAGATTTGGGAGGAAACCAGAATAGTGTCTGATCTGAGAAAATGGGCAGAGGGGTTATGGGGAAGAGAGGAAGGCTACACAAGCTGGTGACTGAAGATCTGGACACAAGAATAAATCTGTTCCACACATGACTCAGTTATGGAGCTTACTTATCCTTTACTGGGGGCAGGTGGGATTTCCTTAGTCCAGAAAACACCCAGTTCTCAGCATTATTCTTTCCTTCTGGCAACTCAGCCAACTATTCAGTTGCTTTATTTTTCCATGTTCAAAGTTCAGCACGGGCAGCAAACATGGAGGTCCTTCTTGCATGCCTCAGTCATTCCTGCCATTGATTCTTTCACAGCATTTCATGTAAATTCCTTCCTTTTGTCCCTGTAACCATTTGGTGTGCTATAGTATTGGTCCATTTTCCAGATTAAAAGACAGAGGCTCAGAGAAACTAGATCTTTTTTTTTAATCACACAAAAAAATGTTCTTATTTATTTAGCTTCTTACAATACTCACATAACAGAAACTGAAAAATTCGTGTTAATGTTTAGTCTCTAAGTCATGTCCAACTCTTTGGCAACCCCATGGACTGTAGCCCACCAGGCTCCTCAGTCCATGGGATTTCCCAGGCAAGAATACTGGAGTGGGTAGCCATTTCCTAGTCTTTCCCATTCTATTGTTTTCCTCTATTTCTTTGAATTGATCACTGAGGAAGGCTTTCTTATCTCTCCTTGCTATTCTTTGGAACTCTGCATTCAAATGGGTATATCTTTCCTTTTCTCCTTTGCCTTTCATTTTTTTCTTTTCACAGCTATTTGTAAGGACTCCTCAGACAAGCATTTTGTCCTTTTATATTTTTTTTTCTCAGGGATGGTCTTCATCCCTCCCTCCTGTACAGTGGCACGAACCTCCGTCCAGAGTTCTTCAGGCACTCTGTCTATCAGATCTAATTCCTTGAATCCATTTCTCATTTTCACTGTATAAATCAAATCATAAGGGATTTGATTTAGGTCATAACTGAATGATCTAGTGGTTTTCCCCACTTTCTTCAATTTCAGTCTGATTTTGGCAATAAGGATGATCTGAGCCCCAGTCAGCTCCTGGTCTTGTTTTTGCTGACTGTATAGAGCTTCTCCATCTTTGGCTGCAAAGAATATAATCAATCTGATTTTGGTAATTGACCATCCGGTGATGTCCATGCGTAGAGTCTTCTCTTGTGTTGTTGGAAGAGGGTGTTTGTTATGACCAGTGTGTTCTCTTGGTAAAACTCTATTAGCCTTTGCCCTGCTTGATTCTATACTCCAAGGCCAAATTTGCCTGTTACTCCAGCTACTTCTTGACTTCCTACTTTTGCATTCCAGTCCCCTATAATGAAGAGGACATCTTTTTTGGATGTTAGTTCTAGAAGGTCTTGTAGGTGTTCATAGGACCATTCAACATCAGCTTCTTCAGCATTACTGGTTGGGGCATAGACTTGGATTACTGTGATATTGAATGGTTTGCCTTGGAAACCAGAAGAGATCATTCTGTTGTTTTTGAGACTGTACCCAAGTTCTGCACTTTGGACTCTTTTGTTGACTATCATGGCTACTCCATTTTTTCTAAGGGATTGTTTTCCCACTGTAGTAGATAAATGGTCACCTGAGTTAAATTCACCCATTCCAGTCCATTTTAGTTCACTGATCCCTAAAATGTGAATGTTCACTCTTGCCATCTCCTGTTTGACCACTTCCAATTTTCCTGGATTCATGGACCTAACATTTCAGGTTCCTATGCAGTATTGTTCTTTACAGCATCAGACTTTACTTCCATCACCAGCACATCCACAGCTAGGCATTGTTTTCATTTTGGCTCAGCCTCTTCACTCTTTCTGGAGCTATTTCTCCACTGATCTCCAGTGGCATATTGGGCACCTACCAACCTGGGGAGTTCATCTTTCAGTGTCATATCTATTTGCTTTTTCAAATTGTTCATGAGGTTCTCAAGGCAAAGATACTAAAGTGGTTTGCCATTCCCTTCTCCAGGGGACCACGTTTTATCAGAACTCTCCACCTTGACATGTCTGTCTTGGGTGGCCCTACACGACATGGCTCATAGTTTCATTGAGTTAGACAAGGCTGTGATCCAAATGATCAGTTTGGATGGTTTTCTGTAATTGTGGTTTCCATTCTATCTGCCCTCTGATGGCTCCTTAGAGGCTTGTGGAAGCTTCCCGATAGGAGGGACTGGCTGTGGGGGACTCTGGGCCTTGCTCTGATGGGCAGGGCCAAACTCAGTAAATATTTAATGAAATTTTCTGTTGATGGGTGGGGCTGTGTTCCCTCCCTGTAGTTTGACCAGAGGCCAAACTATGCTAGTGGTAATGCTGATAACGGTGACCTCCTCCAAAAGGACTTATGCCAGGACTGTTGTGCTCAGTGGCTCTGACCCCACGGAAGGCACTGTTGACCCACACCTCTGCCGGAGGCTCCTGGACACCCATAGGCACGTCTGGCTCAGTCTCTTATGGGGTCACTGCTCCTTTCTCCTGGGTCCTGGCGCACACAAGATTTTGTTTGTGCCCTCCAAGGGTCTGCTTCCCTAGCCCTATGTAAGTTCTGTAATCAAATCCCACTGGCCTTCAAAGTCAAATTCCCTGGGGGTTCTCAGTCCCTTTGCTGGCTCCCCAGGTTGGGAAATCTGTTGTGGGTCCTAGAACTTTAAGAACAGTGTGAGAACTTCTTTGGTATAATTATTCTCTGGTCTGTAGTTTGTCTGCTTGGTGGCTCTGTAGTGGGGTTCACACACCACACCTTCCAGGTCTGCTGTAGCCTGAGTGCCTGTCCCCATGGCAGGCCACTGCTAACTCATGCCTCTACAGGAGACACTCAAACACTCAAGGGCAGGTTTGGCTCAGTCTCTTGTGAGGTCCCTGGGTCCTCGTGTGCCCAAGTTTTTGTTTAAGCTCTCCAACCATCTCTGGTGGGTATAGGGTTTGATTCTAAACATGATTTCACCCCTCCTATCGTCTACTGGGACTTCTCCTTTGTCCTTGGATGTGGGTATCTTTTTTGGTGGGACCCAACATTCTCCTGTTGATGGTTACTTGCATTGGTTCCTTGCAATTTTGGGGTTTTCACAGGAAAAGATGAGCACACGTCCTTCTACTCTGCCATATTTTAGGGCTGTTTGTAATTTATCAAAACCCCCTCCCCCTTAACAAAGAAAAATAAATAAAGCAAACCTTCAGTATCCACCAGGGGACTGGATCCAGTACCCCCTGTGGATACCAACTCCAAAGATACTCAAGTCTCATATCAGATGGTGTGGGGGTCAGCCCTCTCTATCTGCAGATTCAGAACCCATGGATAGGGAGGGATGACTGTAGAGATCTGAAAGTTCTTCAAAACCTTCTTTATGAATAACAAATTAATTGCTTCTCCTATCACAGTGTCTCTTGCCTCCCTCTGCAACTCCAGCTGAATACCGTCCATGGTTAAAATATAGGGAATCACAGCACTGCCTGATTAGGGTTGGAGCAAATGCTCACTGGGTTTATCTACATAAACCAGTTACCACAGCACCTGACCTTGGAGTGAGCATGGAACCAAGAAGAGTCAGCATCATCACTTCCAACCTAAGTACTGATACTCTAACTTTTCATCTTCAAATACTCATTCGGTGTATCCAATTTGATTTACGTTTATTAAGGCATAAGCATAATAGTGCATATTTTAATTAAAAAAAAAAAAGGAAGAAAGGAGGAAAGAAAGAAACACAATCTTGCACTCAAGAGTTTTACCTAATTGTCCTGCTTTGGCCTGAAAGGTGAAAAAGTTCTTTGGTTTCTACTTATCTCAAAGGGTTGGTTGAAGCAACATCCAGAGCTTTTTACTAACAACTAGGGTAAATAGTGTTTAAGAAACACATCAATAAACCTGAAAATGTATTCAGAGTAAAACTAACTGAATATAGTTTCATGTTCTATCAAACTACCAGGCAATCTTGTATCATTACAGCCTTTGAACTCCTAAATCCTCAAATTTTAGATTGATCAAATTCCTGACTCCCAATTTAAGGAATTCAGCAGGATATAGATGGAGAGAGGATATAAATGTTAAAGAGCAAGTAACATGAAGTAACACGCTCAAGGATCATACTCAGAGAAAACCTGTTTTAAGACAACCAGAAAAACAAAATATGATTGTGAAATATGCACCCAGGCAAGATGAGCTGTGCTGTGTAACTGTGGGCCAAGATGGTCTTGAAAGGCCAGTCTTGAAGATGGCCATGAGCTATTTGCACAGGGGGAGAGAAGGAGTTAATGCTGGGAGCAAAAGCATCAGAGGCTGCATGATGCGATGCCCGCTTTGGTGCCAGGGAAATGGGCATGTTGGCTAGTTATCTGTGTATGGGTTAACACAAGAAAGGGAGGACAAAAAGACTGAGTGCCAAGTATAAGCAGTTGGAGATGGCTTTTTAAGTTGTCAGTGCAGGCAGGTCTGAGGTCAGGGACCAATATACTGAACTGTGATTTGGGCATATACATCTGTAACTAGAATGCAAACTGGCATGGGACAGGCAGAGGAAAGTTGAAGGCAAGATGGATGATGATGGCTAAGACAGCCACGCACTCAACAGCCTAGACAAGAGGACCACATGACTGGCATAAAAGTCATAACAAGGAGAAGAAGAAAATAGGCCCAAATGTGAAAAATGTTATGAAGGAAAAATTGATATAACATAGAAATTGGGGCGGGGGGGGGGGGGGGGGAATTACAGGTGGAATAAGATGGCATGTAATACCCCATTAAGCCAGGGAGCATTCTGGGTAACCATTTCAGTGCTTGCTCCTTACATCATTTGATACGGAAGAGAAACAGCAAAATGAAGGGATGGGAGCCTTTAAATTGTTGCCATTTACAGTTTAAAATCACAGCATTGCCAGTGTTTGAACTGCACACAATTTCCTAGAGTGTCTCCTGATTTTTCAGGAGAAACTGGATTTCTATATGACATCGCCTGAATTCTAAAGGTTAACTAATAACAATGAACAGCAATAGTTATAAGAAAATACCATGCAGAGCAGATAAACCAGATTCTGTGAGTCTAGCTCAGCTCAAGGGCTACCAGTTTGTAACTTCTGTCCTAAAAGCTTGTATCTCTCAACAAAATATATTACAATTTCCTGAAAACTGGTTTTCCATAAATATTAGTCTCTCTCTATATGTGTATATATATATATATATACACACATACACACACACACACACATGTATATACACACATACAAAGTCAAAACAAAGGTTCGACCCAAAAATGTAAAATTAAGAACATTGAAATAAAACTATCTTTCAGAAGACTAGCTCTCCGTGATTGGTTGAGTGAAGCAGTCTCTTTATGGGTGTAATAAATAGAAGAATAAAATTATCCCAAGTTACAAATGTATCCTCAACATATAAGGCAGAGTTTTATACTTCTGACCTGATGCTGACTCAGTCCCACAGCTGCTACATTGGGTGGTACCACACAGGGAAAGTTCATATTATAGAAAATACTTGATTTTTTTTAACGGCAAGGGTGGAGGAGGAGGGCAATGAATAAGTTTGGCTTTCACTTTCCAAAAATGCCAGGAAGAAAAGATATGAAAGTTCTGTAGTTATTCTGAACAAACTATAGACCCTTTTCTATAAGAGTCACATAATGACTATAATCTTTGATGATTTAAAAATCATTATTTAGATATATTTTCAAGAAAATGTCCCTAAACTTTAGTATCAATGTAGAGAAGTCAGGTCACCAAAGAGCTGGCAACTTGAATACAGTGTTTATCATTTAATCAGAGTTCATGAACATTAGAGACCAATAATTCTAGTTATTGGAAAATATACAAGAAATTAAAAAAGCCATGTTCCACAAATTCCCTTCTCAATATAATCCAAAACCTGAGGTCCATAACACAAGAATCCCATCTCATTTCTGTTAAGGTCTGTTTGCAAATGAGATGGAGAAAGTATAAATCTTACATATACTGACATTCATAAATTCACTAAACTTCCCTTAATTCTAAGTGAAGACAATTCACTTCATTTGCTCAAAAATAATTTCAGATCATGAGGATTAAGACAATTCCAAAATGTGTTTTTATACAATCCAGCAAGCATTTGAAGAGGCTCCTCTTGAACTTTCAGATAATATATTAGGCAAAGAAACAAAGATGCCAAAAAATGAAAATGCCACAAGTTCTTCCCTCAAGGAATTCATGTAGTTTTGAACTGTGGTGTTGGAGAAGACTCTTGAGTGTCCCTTGCAAGGAGATCCAATCAGTCCATTCTAAAAGAGATCAGCCCTGGGTGTTCTTTGGAAGGAATGATCCAAAAGCTGAAACTCCAGTACTCTGGCCACCTGATGCGAAGAGTTGACTCACTGGAAAACACTCTGATGCTGGGAGGGATTGGGGGCAGGAGGAAAAGGGGACGACAGAGGATGAGATGGCTGGATGGCATCACCGACTCGATGGATGTGAGTTTGAGTGAACTCCGGGAGATGGTGATGGACAGGGAGGCCTGGCATGCTGTGATTCATGCGGTCGCAAAGAGTCGGACACGACTGAGGGACTGAAATGAACTGAACTAAAGTGCTTTATTATAATGACTAAATATTAATCCATGCTAATTCTCTCACTCAGATAATTCTCATTTTTAAAGGGGCTACTTTTTGTGTGTCTAGCTTTAAAATTAAGCAAGCGATGGACATGAGTTTGAGTGAACTCCGGGAGTTGGTGATGGACAGGGAGGCCTGGTGTGCTGCGATTCATGGGGTCGCAAAGAGTCGGACACGACTGAGCAACTGAACTGAACTGAAATGAATGTCTATTTTACATTGTTAATGTGCACCAATAGTGTATCTTGATTTCCTTTTATTAAGTGCACACAGGAAATAGAATCATTAGCTCTTATTTCTGTAGTCTTCATGGACTTGTGAACATGTGTTACCTAATAACCAAAACACAAGTAAGGAGAAGGTAACAGCCAAAGAGAATGTTGTTTTGTTTTTAACCAGAGGTGAAAGGAGAAATTAGATGTGAAAATATGCCCTTAAAGAAGTAAACAAGCACAAGATCATTTCCAGAGTAATTATTTTGAAGTGTTAAAACAAGATGATATGAAAGAGACTGGCGTGGGGAACTATCTTTCAGAAGCAGCTGTCAGAGAAGTTTTGAATGAAAGATTATTGACCTGAAATTTAAATAACAAGAGGAAGCCAGCTGTCCAAAAGTCTGGGAAGAGCATTCCAACAGGGAAAAGAGCCTGTGTAATGACAGTATGGTTCAGAATGACTGGATGAGAAGGAAGAAAGGGAAGGAAGAATAAAGGAAATAAGGGAAGGAGGGAATAAGGAAGGGAAGGGAAGGGGGGAAACATGTTCAAGTCATAAATAATGTTGAACATTTGCTGGCCATAGGCAGGAATTTAGATGTTTTTCCCTAATCTGAATTAGGAGTCACTGGAGATTCTAAGCAGGGGATAAAAGCAACTATTTATACTGGATGTGGTAAAGAATATATGCAGAAATAAAACAGAAGACCCTGAAATTGACCAAGCAAAAGATGATAAACAGGACAGGCTAAAACTGTGAAGGTGAAAGAGGTAGTATAGAATTCAGGATCTATTTTGGAGATAGAACTAATTGAACTGGCTGGTGCTCTGGTGTGAGGCAACAGAAAGGAGGCAAAGTTAGCTCCTGGCTTGAGACACTTCATGATGATAATGATGCATGAAGAATACGAGAAAATATGGCTGGAGATGGAGGAATCAGAAGATTTGGGTGGGTCCCATTAAATGTGAAATGGTGACATCCCATGAAGATTATAAATTGGGCAATAGGATACATGAGATCAGCTGTTTACTTTAAGTAACGCTAACAGGGAAGTTGGCTAGAGATTTTGCTTTAGGCCTGAAGATTGAGAAAGTATCTGCTGGTGGCAGAATACAGGAAATGAAATACCATTTCAAGTAGAAGGGCTAAGGCAGGAAAGAACGTGTCATGCTCCAAAAAAGTGAATGAACATAAGAGGGGCTGGAGCATCTTGACCCAAAGGAAGGTTGGCATTTGATGAGCATGGGGAGTTTGCCCAGGAATGGAGCCTTGAAGCTTTTGTAGACCTTGGTCAGCATCTTTGATTCCAATAAACTGTCTACCCTGGAAATGCCTACTAGAGACATATTTTAACTTGTATTAATATATATCCCACTGATTTTATCCTCCAATGAAAGTTAAGTAAAGGACTATCAAAAAGGGAGAAGCAGGTGCAGAGGATGAGGTGGTTGGATGGCATCACCAACTCAATGGACATGAATGTGAGTGAATTCCAGGACAGAGGAGCCTGGCATGCTACAGACCATGGAGATCACAAAGAGTTGGACATGACTTAGCTGAAAAACAACAACAAACCAAAGGATAATGTACTACTTTCAAAATATCACAACTATAAAATGAGGCTTTCATAGTTTGTATTAATCAGGGTTCTCCAGAGAATCAGAACCAATAGGAAATAAAAATAAGATGGACAGATGGAACATAGATCAATGGATAGATAGGTAGAACATGGATGGATGGATGGATGGATGGATGGATGGATGGGTAGACAGATAATACAGGATTTATTATGGGGGACTGGCTTACACACTTATGTAGGCTGGGTCATCCCATGGTCTGCTCAGGAGGCTCAGGAAAGCCAGTAGTGTAGCTCCAGGCTAAAGTCTCAACTTCTGAGAGCCAGTGGTATAAACCCTGGTGCAAGTAAGAAGTTCTGAGAACCAGAAGAGCTGATATCCAAGGGCAGGAAATGGATGTCCTAGCTCCAGTGGAGAGAGCAAATCTGCTTTCCCTCTTTATTTTCATTCTATTTAGCCCTTAACTCACTCTGGAAAGATGTTCTCTTTAATCAGACTATCAGTTCAAGTGCTAATCTAGTCCCTCAAACAACCACATGGACATGCCCAGAAATAGCATTTTACCAGCTCCCTGGGTATTCCTTAGCCCAGCCAAGTTGGCACATAAAATTAATCATCACATAGTTTTTGAGAGGAAAGTAACAGATACTTTTTCTAGCTAAATTAATGAAAAGAGGAATTTATTGGAAGTCTGAGAGTTGCTCTGCAGTCTACAAGGAAAATTCAGGTCAGGGTGGGCAGGGAGTAATCTAACTCTAGTGACACAGATGGCAAGATTTTACTCCTAAAACATAAGCGTCACACACTTTTCCTGCCCTTTCCTCCCTCCATATTCAAGACTTCAAATCTCAAGGAAGAAAGCTCAAGACATTTGGCTGTGAGTCCCCATCCTGGCGAGGCAAGGAAGGGTACTTTGACTGACAGCACCACAAGGCTATACACGATGGGGGAGAGATGCTTCTTCAGAGGAAATTCAGGGCTCTGACACCAGAATGGAAGAAGGACAAATGCTATGTGGCTTCCAAATAAAGTGCACTCTAAGGGTTGGTACCCACTATCACATTTTCAGTGCTTTGCTCCATAAGGGATAATATTTTTTTTAAGAGCCTGACATGTGCTATTGTTGGAACGCTGAACATTTCAGGAAGGACAGTACTTACTTTAAATGTATTGGCCTTTTACTTAAAGTTCAAATGTCAGAATCATTTTGATTCTCTGATAACCTTATTTTATGTGGAGAATGTTCAGGAAAAGATGAGATCTTCTGTGTTCTCATAGGTCAACAA
>NW_011495035.1:1360589-1361645 GCF_000754665.1 Bison bison bison | reverse complement strand
ATACTTTATTTTTATATGATTATGGCCCATTTCTTTCAGCTTAGGAACAGCGTTTAGAGGGAATATACTCTAATAAAATGCACCTGCACTAGGTGTGCACCAGACCATTAGTAAAAAAAAAAAATCAGAACGTGAAGCGAGCAAATGAAGACATCAGTCTACAGGCATAAATCACTTCAACCATTTTAGCCATTATGTAAGCCCGTCAAAAAGTAAATGTGAAGCAAAGGCAAAAAGCAAGGGCAATGACAGTAGTTCTGCCAGTGTATAACTTCAGAAAAGAGAGAACAACTCCTAGAGGCATAGGATTAAATAAGACATCAGGCAGTTTCTCCCTTTGAGCCGAACTTCCACATGAGTCTAGATCTGAAAAGAAACAGCTACATTGCAGAAGCTAAGAAAGGTACTTGATGTCTCATCCCAAAGAATAGACAAAAGGAGAGGAAAATCTGCACTTCAGCTCTTTCATTTGTCATTTTTTTCTTTCTTATATTTAGAATATTCAGCATTATAGACAGGAAACCAAATTTCTCTAACAGTTACTGAAAGATCTATGTAAATACTAAAACATTCTGAATGGAAATTTCACTAAAATATATAAAGTTTCTACAAATAAACTGTTCTGAACAATAAAAAATAGTTTATCAAAAATTATATTCTACCCACCTTCAAATAAACAAGATTCCACTCTACGTATGTGTCTTCAAACTAATTTCTTAGACCACTACATGAAAATGCAGACTGATAAGACAAAATGATTCATACCATAAAAGAGGCATTTGTTTTACAAAATAATATACAATTAAGTAAGCCAAATCAACAAATGTTTTGATTTCCTGTAAGGCACAAACTTGTGCAAATAATATACCAGGACTTCTGTGCCCAAGGAACTTAAAATTCAGTTGGGGAAATAAAATATCAACATATCCCGTTTGCCATTAGGATTCAGACCAGACAAAAGCAAGCTTTTCAGCTGTATTTGAAACATAGTGTAATGTGCATAACCAATTTGGAGGCAGTTTTTCAGTATCAGATCCCTCATACAGCAAACCAAAC
>NW_011495035.1:1359902-1360399 GCF_000754665.1 Bison bison bison | reverse complement strand
ATACAGATTTCTCTTAAAATTAAAAAAGAGCTGGTTGGTTTCCTTTATTTTTAATGTATATAGCAGATTTGGTCTAAAACAACTGTACTAAAAAATTCCCTTGAAACCAGAAAGATTCATTTGAAAATATTAACTTCTTACCTATGTCCCTTAAAAGAAAAGACCTTTTGTGTAAATATTCCTTAATGTATTAGCCAGCCTTTTTTCTTCAAAAAAAGGGGCGAGGAAAGAAAAAGAAAACAACTGATAGCCTTATTTTAAAAAGAGCAAAACTATAACATGAAAAGACACAGATACTTAATAGTAGTAAGGAACTTCACTTAAGTCTCCAAGGGAAATTCTTTATTTTTTTTTAATTTTATTTTATTTTTAAACTTTACAAAATTGTATTAGTTTTGCCAAATATCGAAATGAATCCGCCACAGGTATACATGTGTTCCCCATCCTGAACCCTTCTCCCTCCTCCCTCCCCATACCATCCCTCTGGGTCGTCCCAG
>NW_011495035.1:1354960-1359779 GCF_000754665.1 Bison bison bison | reverse complement strand
ATTATACATGTTTCAATGCCATTCTCCCAAATCTTCCCACCTTCTCCCTCTCCAACAGAGTCCATAAGACTGTTCTATACATCAGTGTCTCTTTTGCTGTCTCGTACACAGGGTTATTGTTACCATCTTAACATGAATGATTAGTG
This sequence comes from Bison bison bison, assembly GCF_000754665.1. NCBI lineage: Eukaryota > Metazoa > Chordata > Mammalia > Artiodactyla > Bovidae > Bison > Bison bison. Next base: position 1,359,633 of record NW_011495035.1, on the reverse strand, counting down.
AAGAGGGAAAACTGCACTAAGGAAGTAAAAAAAAAAATAACTGGAAGGCATAGCATATTCATAGGTCATGAACATATTGGTCTTTCCAATATTCTACTATTAAATCTCTAAATTGTGTAGGCTAACAACCATTCATTAAGAAGCTACTCTCAGGTCTCCAGATTCTAGGGCAAATTACCAAGTCTGAGTTCTAAACTCAATTCATCACTTGCTCTCTAGTAGAAGAATGTAGGTTTTGCTTCAGTCTCTTAAGGACATCAGTCTCATCTTGAAGTCCCCTAGCAACTAGGAGAAATAACTTGTTTTCGTCACTCCACAGGTTAACAATGCTAATTAGAGATCAAATTTCATTTTTGAAAACTCTGAAGAGGGAAAAGTGACATGGTTAAAAAATAAATAATTATGTATTACATATGTATGTTCATATATCTAACATATATATATATATTTATGGAACAAAATATTTTATTCCATTCTTCTCTCTGCCTTTCTAACACAATACACTTCTTGGCTATCTTCTCTAAGACTGTAACAGAGTATTTTATTATGAGACATAAATAACACTCCACATATTCACAATCAATGTACATTGATATACCAGTGTGTGTGTGTGTGTGTGTGTGTGTGTGTGTGTGTGTGTATGATAAGGGAGAGGTGATAGAAAAGGAAACTATCATAAGTAAACAGATAAAATAAAGAAAAAATGTTAGGTATTAGATTGTTAATTGCTCAAGGACAAAGGTGTATTACTTCTTACTTCTATAACTGGGAATCCAGATAGCCCCTAAAACATAGCAGATGCTCAAAAAATGATATGAATAAATGAATGAATATATAAATATATTCCAAAGATGATATGATATTCATAAGTAGGAAAGAACATATCTAGAATTCAGAGAAACTGGGGATGTGGTTGGGTTATACATCATAAGTAAAGTTTTAATAGGAAGTAGCATTATAAGCTGATGGAATATGATGGTCCAAAGTGGAGTCAGAGAAGTCTTGAGTTGTTCAGAGAACAGGAGCTAAGTTTGGCTGGGTCAAGGGTATGTGTGTGACAGGAAGAAATAAACACTGGCTCTATCATGAAAGACTTTTAATGCTAGACTGAAGAGCATACACAGAAAGTTCTAGGGCAAAAAGAAGCTATCAAATACATCTGGGATAGGGGTTGGGAAGGGGTACATGGGAGAAAACTCTGTACTTTAGAGAACATTTGTGATTTGAGGACGTTAATGTAAATAGACTGAAGGGTAGAAAGAGAGGTGAAGGGTGGAATAGAGTGACTAGTTAGAAGCTTGTTGCAACCGCAGATGAGAAAGAATGATTTCTGAATTGAGTTACTGGTTGCTGGAACAATGAAAACAGAGACCGACGAGGAAGAGAGTGGTAGACCCAACACCTTCACCATGGACTACATGTTAGAGCATAAGAGACAGAGTGGTTGTCAGAGATACTAGAAATCCTCAGGATTTAAACTGAAATGTGCATATGTGTGTGTGTCTGTGTCCTTATGTAAGTAATCTGTTTATTTCAGGAAAATTAGAAAACACAAATGGCAAAAAAATTACTCCAAATCTTAACACCCAGAGGTAACCACTGTACATCTTTCTTTTTCTCTTTTATATGTGTACCACACAATATTTGGTAAATATAATGAAATCTGATTATGTAATATAGTTAATACTGTGTTTTCTTATTCATAAATGAACATCAATACCTTTCCAGGTTGATAAATATACATTTACAGCATCATGCCAATGGCTGTATGTATTGTATGCTGTGCTGTGCTGTGCTACGCTCAGTCACTTCATCATGTCCAGCTCTCTGTGACCCCATAGACTGAAGCCCGCCAGGCTCTTCTGTCCATGAGATTCTTCAGGCAAGAAGAGTAGAGTGGGCTGCCATTTCCTCTTCCAGGGGATCTTCCTGACCCAAGGATTGAACCCATGCCTCTTGCATCTTTTGAATTAGCAGGTGGCCTGGTTATACACACAGTGCTCCATTATTGAAGTAATAATATATAATCAACATTTCCTTGCTTTCAGATATTTAGGTTATTTCCTCTTTTTTTGTTTTTTGCTTTGAAATCTCAAAAGAATACAATATCTATTGGGATTTCCTTTTACATGGACTAACCAGAAGTAACTTGTATAGTCCTCAAACCTTACCTTTGGCTATCAGGGAACACTACATAATATACTGCATATCAGTGCTTCACTTTATGTTCATAACAGCCATGCACAGAGGAGTGTAAAGGTCAGAGAAGTTTTTAAAATGTTCACAGATAACAGTCCCAGATCTCAAGCTCAACATGCTGATCCCTAATCCAGTGCTTTTTCCATCACAGACTCTGCTGTCAAATACACTTAAAGGTAGATAACCAATAATCCCTCACCATCACTCATTAAAAGGACAATTAAAACTAAAGGAAACTGAAAAGTTTGGGGAAGTCTTTCGGGTAATGTATCTTTAAACCTCTAATTCATTTAGTTGGATTCTCTACATACCTGTCTTCAGCACAGACATGGTGATTTAAGTGGGAATGAGGACTTAGTTATGACTTTATGCAAAGATTCAGAAGCCGAGTTATCTACAGATTGCAATGATTAAATAGTTCAGAATGAAGCACAACACTGTAATATTGCCACATTCACATTTAAGAGATAAAAGTTGGGAGTTCAGCTCACATAATATCCAGCCATTTAAGACACAAGAGAGTTAATCATTTTAATATCTTCCCGTTGATGTTGGCTAACCAAATAAAAAACATTGCTGATGGAGGAGGGAAGTGGAAATCTCACTTTGTTTGCTGATCCTTGTGAAACAAACACTTGAAAAATAAAACATATCACATCAAAGTTGGGGGGGAGGGAATAACTCCAGTTGCAGAATCAACCATGATCAGATTAAGAAATAGCAATATATTTTTGCATGGCTAATAAACAGATCAAAACCCTGCAAAACTAAGGATGTTTGGATTCCAAATCTAACTTTAATTTTCAAATATCCCTATCTGGTCTTACCATCTCTCCAGCAAGAAAATTACATTAAACATAGCCCTGCTTTCTCATATTCAGCAAGTAGCATTCCATTGTCAATCTTAGATGTGACCTTAATTTTTCTTCTTGTAGTTAGAATTTTTCAAAAATTGTCCCCTTAAATCTTTATATAGTAGTAAATGATTTTAGCAAAGAATAAAAGACACCATTCTGTACTAAAAGCCTGAAGCCAGAAACAAACATAATGTATTTCAGATAGACATTATGGATACTTCATCCATTGTCTTTTTCATTTGCAAACTCAATTTGATTATACTTTGGTGATCAGAAGCCTGCTAGTTTACAATAATAATATTTTTTAGTTAAAATAATAAAGCTAACTTTTTAGGTAATCAAACAGCACTTGACAAACTACCCAAATTCCTACCATCTGTCCCACAAAAAGAAAACAACAACAATAACAAAATGCTTACGGAACAATTTTAATTTCTCACTTCACATAGTAAAGGAAACTAGGAAGTTTCATGCAACTCAAAGAATTCTGATTACACAAATACACTTACTTTCTGCTCCACAAGGCACCTAGACATAAGAAATGAAAACCATTCTTGTTTCTATCTAACCAATTGAAACTATGGCAATTAAATGAAATTGGCATTAGTAATAAGAGAAGCTAATTAAATAACTTGGGGTTAAGCAGAAGTAGAGTCTAATTACAGCCCTCTAGCGGCTCAGATACCTTAACTGTTCATTTTCACCAAGTCATCTAGTCTTTGTGATCTGAAGCAATTTTCATACAACCTCTAACTAAACTTTGTAGGCTCTTTGGTTCTTTTGCTTTGTTTTTGTAAGGACTCATTTTACAATAACCAACTACTCAGAGGGAAACAAAATATCTGCACAATTATTAAGACTGTACAATATTACATTCAACAAGGAGAGAATTGCACTTAAATGTAAATTTAGTTTGTTCTCTTTTTTAAACCTAAGCAGAGATCAGGGCAGAGAAGGCAATGGCACCCCACTCCAGGACTCTTGCCTGGAAAATCCCATGGAAGGAGGAGCCTGGTAGGCTGCAGTCCATGGGGTTGCGAAGAGTCAGACACGACTGAGCAACTTCACTTTCACTTTTCACTTTCATGCATTGGAGAAGGAAATGGCAACCCACTCCAGTGTTCTTGCCTGGAGAATCCCAGGGATGGGGGAGCCTGCTGGGCTGCTGTCTATGGGGTTGCACAGAGTCGGACGCGACTGAAACAACTTAGCAGTAGCAGAGATCAGGGAGAAATAGCTTTGTATCATTTCAGATTTTCATAAGGAATAATATACATACTAATTAGTCAATCAGAAATCACTGGCAAAACCATGATATACTGGGGGTGGGGGTAGGGGGGTATCTGATCAAAGCCTGGCAATAGGCTGGACCAGAGAAGTATACTTAGTACCTATGTGAAAGAAGTTACTTAACGGGTAATGAGAAAATATTAAATGGCCTTTAACACAGAAAGACGATTATTAGATTTGCTTTTTTTTTTTAAGACCACTATGGTTTTTTTTTTTCTTTTTTTTTTTTAATTGGTTTACAATGTTGTGCTGGTTTCTGCCATACAGCAATGCAAATCACGTATAGGTATACATATATGCCCTCCCTCTTGAACCTCCCTCCCACCC
>NW_011495035.1:1346818-1354860 GCF_000754665.1 Bison bison bison | reverse complement strand
CCTATCCCCCATTCCAGCCTCCAAGGTTGTCACAGAGCTCCCTGGGTTACACAGCAGCTTCCTACTAGCTATCTATTTTACACACACTGGTATGTATAAGTCATTGGTACTCTTGCAGCAGTGTGGATGTGAGAGGCTTCATAGTAGCTCACGTAGAGATGTTTTAAATGATACTATGAATGAGAAAATAAATTTTGATAATTTGCTGAAAATTACAATTGTCGGGACTTCCTGGTAACTTGGTCCTGCAGATGAAGGAGAGAAAGGTCAAGGACAGTATCTAAGTTGCTGGTCAATTACCAAGGTCCTTGCTCAGTTGGAAACCCAGGAACTGTGGTGTGTATTTCACTTGGTGTGAGTTACATAACTAAATGTTTTTCTTCTTAAAATTACCTTATTTGGAGAAGTATGCCCACCAATGTCAGGGTGTTAGAAGTGTTGGGTTCTATTAATAGAAATGGAAGTTGAGTATTTCTTAGACTGCAGACACTAAAATGGAGTGCATCACATTTTCAAGTAGTTTCTGGATGCTAAACTTAATAGGTAGGAAGCAGTATATTTAGAGTTCTTTCAGTTACTAAGTTGGAGAGATAACAAGCGGAAGATCTGGAGAAGGAAAAGAAGCATAGGGTTTAAATGAAGCTCCTTGGATTCATATATTTTAAACTTCAAGTTTATAGGCATTGGAAGAGGAATCTAAGGTTGTGCTGTGCTTAGTCACTCAGTCATGTCTGACTCTTTGCAACCCCATGGACTGTAGCCCACCAGGCTCCTCTGTCCATGGGATTCTCCAAGCAAGAATATTCGAGTGGGTTGCCATGCCCTCCTCCAGGAGATCTTCCCAACCAGATCTGGGATTGAACCCAGGTCTCCCACATTGCAGGCGGATTCTTTATCTGAACCACAAGGGAAGCCCAATCTAAGGTTAGTAATGGGTATACAAAATTTATTTTCTCTTCACGTTAATGCAAAGTAAAGAAAGTATCTTGATAAGTAAAGCTTTCACCCTCTCCCCATCTGTAAAAATGCTGCTACTTAGAATGAATGATAAGATGTAAAAGAAATCTAGAATTCTGTTGATGTATTCAACAAGTTGACTCACACATTAGACATAGTCATAATGGGGTAAATAGAGGTTATGAGGTTTGCAAATCAAGCCTGTGTCTATTTTTACACATAATTTAAATTTGTTATTTCCATCAAGATGAAAGAATATAATGAGCAGGTATGGGAAGCAAAGAGAAAATAAATGTGGGGCAAGTGTTTTTACCAAATCATACTTAGTTTCATTAATTAAAGCCTGTATCAACAACAAAGACACAACACTTTTGCCTCAGATAGTCAGTATGAATCAAAGGATACCATGATCAAAAATACAGAACTTTAAAAACATTTCCATTGCATAATTTATACCTTTGGGGATGATGCCATCAAGAGTAAAGTCTTTGGAACCACACTGACCTGTATTTAAAATCAGGTTCTACTCCTAATTAAATGATGAATTTAGGCAAATCAGTTAACATCACTGAATTTCAGTTACCAAAGCTATAAATCAAAAATAATAAAGGCTGTTGCAGCAGATACAGTAGATAGCCTGCCCAATATCCATTTTACATCTCTTCTTAAGGAACCTCAATTTTGTTCAGAACCGACCTATTTCAGCTTGTTTCTAGCTTGAGCTTCATCCAACCCAGCATTCCACATGATGTTCTCTGTATATAAGTTAAATAAGCAGGGTGACAATATACAGCATTGACATACAAGCTGAAATCAAGATTACAAGGGAAATATCAACCTCAGATATGCAGATGATACTACTCTAATGGCAGAAAGTAAAGAGGGACTAAATAGCCTCTTGATGAGGGTGAAAGAAGAAAGTGGAAAAGCTGGCTTAAAACTTGACATTCAAAAAACTAAGATCATGGCATCCAGTCTCATCACTTCATGGGTAATATATGGGGAAAAAGTGGAAACTGGCAGATTTTATTTTCCTGGGCTCCAAAATCACTGCAGATGGTTACTGCAGCCATGAAATGAAAAGACGCTTGCTCTTTGGAAGAAAAGCTATTTGCCGACAAAGGTCCATAGAGTCAAAACTATGGTTTTTCCAGTAGTCATGTATGGATATGAGACTTGGACCATAAAAAAGGTTGAGTGCCAAAGAACTGATGCTTTTAAATTGTGATGCTGGAGAAGACTCTTGAGAGTCCCTTGGACAGCAAGGAGATCAAACCAGTCAATCCTAAAGGAAATCAGTCCTAACTATTCACTGGAAGGACTGATGCTGAGACTGAAGTTCTAATATTTTAGCCACTCTATGCAAAAAGCTGATTCATTGGAGAAGACTCTCATGCTAAGAAAGATCAAAGGCAAAAGCAGAAGAGGGTGACAGAGGATGAGATGGTTAGATGGCATCACCGACTCGATGGACATGAGTTTAAGCAAACTCCGGGAAACAGTGAAGGGCAGGGAAGCCTAGCGTGCTGCAGTCCATGGGGTCTCAAAGAGCTGGAGACCACTTAGCAACTGAATAACACCACTACCTGTTTCAGTGCAGCCATGCATTTCCAGGGAGGCTAGCTCTGTCAACAGTCCCTGAAGTGAAATGAATTCTGACTGGTTTAACTCTAACACTAACACTAACCAATCATGGTGATCCTGTTTTCCCTTGCCAGGAACAGTTTTAGACAATAGTGTGTGAACTAATTCAGGACAATGAGACATTAATCTGCTGGAGACTTCTGGTATGGGTTTTTGTCTTGTTTTATTTTGTGTAAGGAAAACTGAGTTGATTGCTTTGTTTATGTATTCATTTTTATTTAGATTTATTTGGATCCTAAGAAATCTTACGAGAAAAATTCTTCTTACTTTTGGATGCCGTCAAGTCTTTATGTGATGCGTGAAAGTGGGAAGCCACCTCATAATCCTAAAGGAAAGTCAGACTAATTATAAAGCTGCACATCCGACCTAAATTAACACAGGGGGAAAAAAAGGAAACAAAAATCTGTGTTCTTATGTGGGTTGTCTGAGCCACTGATTTAATCAACCCTTGAGCCAGTCTACTTCTAAAACTGACATAGAAGAAATAAATTATCTTAGATTTTAGGCAAGTTTGAGTTGGATTGTCTGTTACTTTCAGCTGATGGCTACTTTGCAGAATGAATAATAAATGAAAGTACTGAATACCCAATAATAACTACTATTATACTTTAAACTTTTTTCTCATAATCACCTTTTAAGCCTCTTTCTCTCTTTTCCTAACCCTTTTGAAAGCAACAGGGAATGTGTGGTTTCTTAGTTCTTCCTATATTCCCCAACATACCTACAACAGTGTTTGTCAACAAAAAGGGCTTATAAATATTGTGAAATAGAATAGAATCAAATGAAATAGAATTGAATCAAAGCATTTTCATTCATTGTACTATGAAGGTCTATTAACGAACTAGAGTGGACAGATTTTGTTAGCAAAAAAGGGTATGTTTTATAAAGACTAGTATGAGGAAAATCTGTGTACATTTTATTCTAAAGAATGATATCTTTTTCACTCTAAAGAGAAATATAAATTTCCGTGAACCAAGTTTTAATGCTAGAACAATACCTGTTCTGAACAAGTGACATTTCTAAAGCACTGAAAAAGAAACTCAGATGAGAAAATTTAGAACATGAAAATGTCTTTATGAAAGCAAGCTGTACTTGCTTTCAATTATCAATTGATAAACTTACCAATTTTAATACAAATTGATAAATATTAAAAATCCATTCAACTGTTGCCCAAAGTACCATCCTTGATCTTATATTCATATTCCTGAGTGACAGCTTATGCTTTTAATGTTTCTCTATACCGTCTTTTATCAGACAACTCCACTTTTTTTTCTGACTCTAAGAGTCTCTTTAGGCCTCAATGTGTAACACAAAAATTAAGTAATAAAATAGAAAACAGTACAGTTAATTGTACCAATTAGCAAATATAAGCAGGTTCATAAGCAGGCCTTTTTCCTCCCCCTCTCTTTTCAGTAAGAGTCAGATATTCATTTGTCTTTTTTTTCTTTCTTAAGCCTGTCTGGATGAATATTAGTGTCATAAAAAATTGTTACTTCTAGTAGAATCAAGTATTGCATTCAAAAGAGAAAATAGGAAGAAAAGGATGAGGCCTAGCAGGAAAATCTTATCTGGGGACAAATACCAAGCTAACACCATTTTATATCACTGTAACACCCAACTAAACTTTTCACTAAACTCTAACAAAACTTTAGAATTCCTTTCACTCATAAATAAAGGCAATATCATAATAATTTTTATTGGCAACAACTGTGACTAAAAGAAACACAGAAATCACGGATAGTTTCACATCACCTTAAAGTTGTTACTGATATTTCAAAATGTTATTTTTATTTCATCATTAGTTATCCAATTTCTGGATCTTATTGAGTTTATTGGGCTTCCCTGGTGGCATTAGTGGTCACGAATCCTTCTGCCAAATCAGGAGACATAAAAGACGCAGGTTCAATCTCTGGGTTGGGAAGATCTCCTGGAGGAGGAAACGGCATCCAACTCCAGTATTCTTGCCAGGAGAGTCTCACGGTCAGAGGAGCCTGGTGGTCTACAGTCCATGGGGTTGCAAAGAGTCAGACACAACTGAGCATCTGAGCACAGCACACTGAGTTTATTTGATGAACAGGTACATATATTACTTTATCAACAATTGTAAAATATTTTGATAACTATATGTAGCTGGTTTCTTCATAACCCCAAGGATTTTATTTTATGCACTTAAAACATGATTCTGAAAAATGGTTATTAGCCTTCACCAAGCTTCCATGATTTCCAAAAACAATATTAAGGACACCTGAACTAAGGAAATGCAAATTAGAACATGTTCAGAAATCTAAAAAGTAAGGAGAGGGGCAGAGTCTAAGTCAGCTAAGACTGAACCTCTGCCCCTCCCATTGCACAATATGCTATATATTTCTTAACAACAAAAATCAAAGTCGACTGCACTTCCTACAAACAGCTTTTACTTCTGCAAAAGGGATGAATTCTTAAGTTTTCATAAATCAATTATCCATATATTTCTCCTGTTGGATAATTTTAAACCAAAAATATTCTAAGCTTATTTTGGAAAAGTTGATTATATTGAACTTATACCCACCAGGATAGTTCTACCATTAAAAGAAAATTTTGCATATAATTTCTACCTTTTAATTGCAATTCCAGTGTGTGACTATGAAATGAAAAATAATTATTTTTTATCTATAATTTATCTGCAAATTATAGATAACACGTGTGTGTATATATATATATATATACAGATATAGATGCCATATATACATCATCAAATATGTGGTTTTCAATGTCTACACATTATTAAAGAGACCATTTCATAAGCTAAAGTACTGAAAATGAATTTTGATTTTATTAATATCAAATTTTAAGGTGGTATAAAAGTGCAGTTGCTCAAAGAGAAGACAATCCATCCCAATACAAGAATCCATATATTTAAAAAATATGTAAAAATACGTAACAACATGAAACACTCCTACATATAAAAGAAATCACAAGTCTATGAACTTTCTTTACTCAATGTCTCTCAAATTAAAGGAGCCAGACAAATAGAGCTTGAATTTCATCTATGCAATTGCTTCCAGATTCACCTTTATTATTGTTAAGTGATTAACAGTAAAATAATAGCAACTGCATTTACTAGGTGTCGGGCACGCTGATCGAAGCTATAGCTAGAAAAGAAACAGGGCAAGCCCGATAACTACACTCAGAGATTCTGGTCTGGTAAAGCAGATATCATATAACATAAACAATCAGGTAAACATAATCGCTAATATTATGAAGGAAAATTGTTGGCTGTATTCTCTCACTTAATTCTTAACAACAACTGTGTGAGATAGGTCGTATTTTAATTTCATGAAAAGAAGCTTAAATTCAGAGATCCCATGTCATAAGGGGGCCACAGAGGTACGAGTATAACAGAAGAAGTAGAAACATACAAACTTAATTGTAGAGTATCAGCCGACTCTTTGGAAAAGACCCTGATGCTGGGAGAGATTGAAAACAAAAGAAGAGGGAGACAGAGGATGGGATGGTTAGATAGTATCACGAACTCGCTAGACATGACTTTGAATAAACTCCCGGAGATAGTGAAGGACAGGGAAGCCTGGAGTGCAGCAGTCCATGGGGTCAGAGAGAGACTTGGCGCCTAAACAACAACAGCAATGTTTAACTTCCTAAGGCAAGAGAATGATTCTTTATTCATCTCTGAAACCATCACTTCTTGTATATGATAGATAAAACTTAACAAATGAATGATGAAAAATAAATCATTGAACAAAACTTAAGTAAGAGATAGAGAATGGGAGAATACAAACTATTATATTTCTACGTTATGCCAAGAAGCCAAAGATAAGATCTGTAGACTATATATTTTGGAAGAAGGCTAAGTTCACCTTTGGTTAAAACAAAAAGGTACTATTCTAATGAGTGATGTTTGTGATGGAGGAAGTCATGCATGCCTGGGGACAGAGGTATACAAGAAATCTCTGCAACTCCCTCTTATTTTTGTTTTACCTAAAAACACTCTAAAAAATTGTCTTAACACAGACATAGAGAACAAACCTATGGACACCAAGAGGGTGGGGGCACAGGATGAAATAGGAGATTGGGATTGATATATATACACTATTGCTACTATGTATAAACTATGTAAGTAATGAGCACCCGCTAAATAGCACAGGTAAGTCTATTCAGTGCTCTGTGGTGATCTAAATGGGAAGGAAATCCAAAAAAGAGGGGATATGTATACATATACATATAGCTGATACACTTTGTTGTACAGTAGAAACAAACACAACAGTGTAAGGCAACGATACTCAAATAAAAATTAATGTAGAAAAATTTAAAAAGAAAATCTTAAAATGTAAAGGACAAAAAAAATTGTCTTTAAATTTTTTCCACCAATAAAAAATGAAAATAAACACTGGAGACAGTGTGGAGAATAGGGAACCCTCTTGCCCTGCCAGTGGGAATGTAAATTGATTCAAGCACTATGGAGAACAGTATGGAGGCTCCTTAAAAAAAACTAGACATAAAACTACCATATGACCCAGCAATCCCACTACTGGGCAAAACCAGAATTCAAAAAGACACATGTACTCCCAATGTTCATAGCACATCTATTCACAATAGATAGGACATGGAAGCAACATAGATGTCCATCAAAAGGTGAATGGATGAAGAAGCTGTAGTACATGTATACAAAGGAATGTTATTCAGCCATAAAAAGGAACTCATTTGAGTCAGTCCTAGTGAGGAGGATGAAAGTAGAGACTGTTACACAGAGTACAGTAAGTCAGAAAGAGAAAAACATATTTTGCATATTAATACATATATATGGAATTTAGAAAATGGAACTGATGAACCTATTTGCAGGGCAAGAGTGCAGACACAGATATATACAGGAAAAGAAAAGGAAAGGAGGAAAGTCTCTCAGTTGTGTCCGACTCTTTGCGACTGACCCCATGGACTGTAGCCTATCAGGCTCCTCCATCCGTAGGATTTTCCAGGCAAGAGTGCTGGAGTGGATTGCTATTTCCTTCTCCAGGGGATCTTCCCGACCCAGGAATCAAACCCGGGTCTCCCTCATTGCGGGCAGACGCTTTACCATCTGAGCCACCAGGGAAGCCTCTTCATATACAGAAAATAGACTTTGTGTTATTTGTACAGTCTAGACTTTGTATTAGACTTTGTACAGTGGGGGAAGTAGAGGATGGGACGAATTGAGAGAGTAGCATTGAAACATTCTAGGCAAGAGTACTGGAGTGGGTTGCCATTTCCTTCTCCAGGGAATCTTCCCGACCCAGAGATCGAACCCAGGTCTTCTGCATTGTAGACAGAAGCTTTACCATCTGAGCCACCAGGGAAGTCCAACATATACATTACCGAATGTAAAATAAATCACTAATGGGAAGCAGCTATACATAACACAGGGAGCTCAATCCAGTGCTCTGTGACAACCTAGAGGGGTAGGGGATGGC
>NW_011495035.1:1342977-1346718 GCF_000754665.1 Bison bison bison | reverse complement strand
GCATGGCAGAAGCCAACACAATATAGTAAAACAATTATCATTCAATTAAAAATAAATTTAAAAAATTAGTTACTAGGCAAGGGAAATAGTATGTATCATTTAACACCTGATGAGCATCTATTATAAAGGTAACAAATACACTGATCTTGAGCTCTTTGGTTTCTAACTGGTTGTCAGTGACTCCTAGGAAGGCTGTGCTGAAGAGAACTCTGAGTGAGTTAAGGGTAGCAGGTAAGTACCAGAGGGGAGAATGAAAGGATGTTTGCCAAAGATTTGACATTCTTGGCTACTAATGTTGCAATACTGTGCTAAGGGAACTGTCCTTCCTCAGGAGAATCTCAGAGTGTAGTGGGAGATAAGGTTACAGAACGAGAAAAAGGGCTTCCCTGGTGGTCCAGTGGTTAAGAATCTGCCTGTCAATGCAGGAGACACAGGTTCAATCCCTGCTCCTGGAAGATCTCACATGCCATGTGGCAACTAAGCTTATGTACAACAACTGAGCCTGCAGCCTAGAGTCTGTGAGCCACAACTCCTGAGCCCGTGCACCCTAGATTCCATGCTCTGCAACAAGAATAACCACCACAATGAGAAGCCCAGGCACCTCAACCAAGAGTATCCCCCGTTTGCGACAACTAGAGAAAGCCCATGCATAGAAACAAAGACCCCATGCAGGCAAAAATAAATTTAAAGAGATTTAAGAAAGAGAGAGAGGGAGATAACGCACAGAACACTGTGGTAAGTGCAGGAACAGATCTGTGTTTAAGATGTTAGGTCACTCCAGAGAGGGGACACAGGAGTTCTGTTTGGAGTTACTAGTGAACTTGATTGATTGGTGACAATAATAACAGTAACAGTGGGATACATTGCAAGCTTACAATTTGTCCAGCACTGAATACTTACATGTCTTAATTTACCAAATTATCTCAAAATTCATATGAGATAGCTGTTATTACTATCCATACACACATACAAAAAAGAGAAACAGTTAAGAAAACTGAGCTAGACAATGTTAATTACATTAATTGGCCCCAGATCAACACACGATAGTTGGGAAAGCAGAGTGCAAACCTTAGATAGTTCAGAACCCAACATGTTACTCATTAAAGTATGTGATAAACACTTTTCTTAAAAAACACTGGGTGTGTTTTCTCCAGAGATAAATAAAATTACTTTAAGAATGTTCTTTTCCTTAGTAAGGAACAAGGTTCCTTACTTTGGAACCACAGTGGTTTAAGTTTAACCTACAAAACACAGTCAGTGAAACTCCAAAAACATGAATCAGCTATACCAAACCATTCACTCCTGATATTTGTTGCTCTTCAAAGAAGTACCTTTCTGTCTTTGCTTTTGCTTTCACATAGGTTAATAGAATTTTGTGAGAAATATATGAAGAGTAAAATATCAGTTTTGATAGTTTACCATTTGGAATCAAGTTAATCTCAACTCTATAAAATTGTAGGGCAGGATTATGGAAATAAACCACAAGGATTAACAAATACAATATCCTGGCTTCTTTACTTTTACTGGTGGTTAATGTTTATTAAGCCTGTCTAATGAGATAAAAAAACTATAAAGTAAACACATGACCATAGCTTTCATGGAACTTTAACTAGAATGAGGTAACAGTTTTAAGAGTCACACTCATGAAAACCAGTCTAATTGGGCTTTAAAACAAGCTTTATTCAGGATTTTAAAAAGTCACTAGCCAGTGTCTCTGTCACTCAAAGACAGTAAAGCCCTTTGTATGAGCGTGGGAAGACTACAGATCAGGGATCAGAAGCAGAGTTAATTATCTTGTAATAATTGTGTAAGATTATTAACAGCACATATATTAAGTACTTGATTTTTGACATTTTACACATTCTTTTAAAAAGATATTATTTACTCACCACCCAGACTGAACAGATGTTAACATTTGGCTATCTTTGCCTCAGATTCATTTTCTTAAAAAAGAAAAAAAAAAAAAAAAGAGCGCCACATACTCTTTATTCTCTCTTATTTTGTATGAAATCAGGATTCTAACTTGAATTCCCTCTGGAAAGGTGACATTCAAACCCTTTTGTTAGGGTCACAGCTATGGAAGGTCGAACCCAAGCATCTATCCCTTTCATCTGTGCAAACACCACAGAGGTGGGACAACAATCATGCCCACTGTCCAGATGAGGCAGCCAGCTCTAGGAGAAGCTGAGACTTGCCAACTAGTGAGGGCATTTGAACTGAGCTCTGCATGTACAGTCAGCAAAAAAAGACCGGGAGCTGACTGTGGCTCAGATCATGAACTCCTTATTGCCAAATTCAGACTTAAATTGAAGAAAGTAGGGAAAACCATTAGACCATTCATGTATGACCTAAATTAAATCCCTTATGATTATAGAGTGGAAGTGAGAAATAGATTTAAGGGACTAGATCTGATAGAGTGCCTGATGAACTATGGACAGAGGTTTGTGACATTGTATAGGAGACAGGAATCAAGACCATCCCCATGGAAAAGAAATGCAAAAAAGCAAAACGGCTGTCTGGGGAGGTCTTACAAATAGCTGTGAAAAGAAGAGAAGTGAAAAGCAAAGGAAAAAAGGAAAGATATAAACATCTGAATGCAGAGTTCCAAAGAATAGTAAGGAGAGATAAGAAAGCCTTCCTCAGAGATCAATGCAAAAAAATAGAGGAAAACAACAGAATGGGAAAGACTAGAGATCTCTTCAAGAAAATTAGAGATACCAAGGGAACATTTCATGCAAAGATGGGCTCAATAAAGGACAGAAATGGTATGCACCTAACAGAGCAGAAGATATTAAGAAGAGGTGGCAAGAATGTACAAGAACTGTACAAAAAAGATCTTCATGACCCAGATAATCACAACAGTGTGCTCACTCATGCTCACCTAGAGCCAGACATCCTGGAATGTGAAGTCAAGTGGGCCTTAGAAAGCATCACTACGAACAAAGCTAGTGGAGGTGATGGAATTCCAGTTGAGCTATTTCAAATCCTGGAAGATGATGCTGTAAGAGTGCTGCACTCAATATGCCAGCAAATTTGGACAACTCAGCAGTAGCCACAGGACTGGAAAAGGTCAGTTTTCATTCCAATCCCAAAGAAAGGCAATGCCAAAGAATGCTCAAACTACCGCACAATTGCACTCATCTCACATGTTAGTAAAGTAATGCTCAAAATTCTCCAAGCCCGGCTTCAGCAATACGTGAACCATGAACTTCCAGATGTTCAAGCTGGTTTTAGAAAAGGCAGAGGAACCAGAGATAAATTGTCAACATCTGCTGGATCATGGAAAAAGCAAGAGAGTTCCAGAAAAACATCTATTTCTGCTTTATTGACTATGCCAAAGCCTTTGACTATGTGGATCACAATAAACTGTGGAAAATTCTGAAAGAGATGGAAATACCAGACCACCTGACCTGCCTCTTGAGAAACCTATATGCAGGTCAGGAAGCAACAGTTAGAACTGGACATGAAACAACAGACTGGTTCCAAATAGGAAAAGGAGTACATCAAGGCTGTATATTGTCACCCTGCTTATTTAACTTCTATGCAGAGTACATCATGAGAAATGCTGGGCTGGAAGAAGCACAAGCTGGAATCAAGATTACCGGGAGAAATATCGATAACCTCAGATATGCAGATGACACCACCCTTATGGCAGAAAGTGAAGAGGAACTCAAAAGCCTCTTGATGAAAGTGAAAGAGGAGAGTGAAAAAGTTGGCTTAAAGCTCAACATTCAGAAAATG